>NC_142929.1:137633053-137878053 GCF_046866305.1 Octopus bimaculoides
TATACCCTTCTGTCCCTTCCTCCTTGTTCCACTTCCTCCCTCCACCATCCTCTCTGCTCTCGTGTGACCTGTGGTCAGCTTTCTTTTCACTCCAGCCGCTGTGAAGGCAAGACGAACTACTAGCGTTCTACCTCAGATTCGCGTTTGGCCGTACGGCTTTTGAATGTTGTTTTCACTGTCCAATTTTTCCTATCTTGGTTTGTGTTTGCCACCTTGGAATCCTCTGTGTAGTGGGTTGATCCACTACTCAGGAAGAGACTATTCTAGAGTACGTTCTGTCTTATCTTCGAAACGTCAGGTTAGAATAGAGACAGCTGATGAAGGAATATTCCAAGTGGCTTTCCGTTTTCCTATGTGTTCGTTCCGTTGTCTATAGTTCATTGTTGTAACGTCCTGTACCCTGATATGCATATATATACACATGTAGATGTAAGTATGTACATATATGTGTGTATACATGTATATATATTCTTTGTATTATATATATATATGTATGTGTGTTATTTCTTTACTGCCCACAAGGGGCTACACACAGAGGGGACAAACAAGGACAGACAAGCGGATTAAGTCGATTATATCGACCTCAGTGTGTAACTGGTACTTATTTAATCGACTCCAAAAGGATGAAAAGCAAAGTCGACCTCGGCGGAACTTGAACTCAGAACGTAGCGGCAGACGAAATACCGCTAAGCGTGCTAACGTTTCTGCCAGCTCGCCGCCTTCAAAATGTGTGTGTATATGTTTGTGTGTCTGTGTATGTCCCCCCAATATCGCTTGACAACCGATGCTGGTGTGTTTACGTCTCCGTAACGGTTCGGCAAAAGGGACCGATAGAATAAGTACTAGGCTTAGCTCGACTAAAAGGCGGTGCTCCAGCATGGCCACAGTTAAATGACTGAAACAAGTAAAAGTAAGAGAGAGAGAGAGAGAGAGAGAGAGAGAGAGAGAGAGGGAAAAAGCGACATCCATATATATGCATATATTCGTTACTATTAGGGAAAAGGTTCGTAGGTCCAAAACGTTGCTTTTTCAGAAAACGAGAAAAAAAAAAATTCGAGGGATTTCTGTATATGTTTATATTAAAAAAATATATCATTTGTGTAACTCCCATCCTGCGGTCATGTGTCATTTGTCTCTTCCATCCTCACCTTCCCTTTACCTGTGCCACACTTGCTATATTTATGTCTTCTGTTTATATTTTCGTCCGCCTCCGCTGTCATGAACAGACATGACATTCGCCCTCATACATACATTCACACTCATATATATATATATATATATATATATATATATATATATACACACTTCCATACATGCATGCAGGTGTACGCAAACGTACACATAACTATTCTTCAAACCCTCATAGACAAAGAGAAAAACACACACGTGCACACTTACCTGCGATACAGCAGAAAAATTAATGAGAAGCTCAAACACACAAACTCAATACACAAACACGGTCGCACGCACAAACACGCAAACACTAATAAAATTGCACAAAAAACCCCGCCCCTCATTCACGTATCATCAAACATAAACATACACACACATACGCACACACAGACACACAGACAAGCATAAACGCACACACGCACATACACATACACACACACGTATCATCAAACATAAACATACACACACATACGCACACACAGACACACAGACAAGCATAAACGCACACACGCACATACACATACACACACACGTATCATCAAACATAAACATACACACACATACGCACACACAGACACACAGACAAGCATAAACGCACACACGCACATACACATACACACACACGTATCATCAAACATAAACACACACACACATACGCACACACACATACGCACTCACGCACACATACACACATATACGCACACGCCGACACACACACACACACACACGCACAAACGCACATATCATCAAATATAATCACACACATATACGCACACACACATACACAGACAGACACACGCACAAGCACAAACACACACATATCATCAGACAGGAACACGCACATGCACACTCACAGACACATACATAAGCACACACAGACACATACGCACACACAAACACGTACAAGCACAAACACACACATATCAAACATAAACACACACACATATGCACACACACAAACATACATACAGATCTACACACAAGTACAAATACACGCACATACGTACGCACACACACACATACATACACATATACACACATACGCACACACACATACACACACATATACACACATACACGCACATACGCACACACATGAGCACGCACACATATGCACACACATATGCGCACATACACACATACGCACACACATGCGCACATACACACATACGCACACGCATGCGCACACACTTATGCACACACACATACGCACACACACAATACACACACACACACACACACAAATACACACACACTTGTGTCTCTCCTAGTCACATGCTTTTGTCTTTTCGCTCTTACCCTCATCAGAACCAACATTTACAAAAACTATCAAATTATATTCACATTTTTACTCTCATTTCACCCCCCCTCTCTCTCTTTGTCTGTCTCTCCATTTCAGTCTCTGTCTTTCTTACCCTCTCTTCCCCTTTCTTTCCCCGCCCCCTTTCGCTCTCCTTCTCTCTGCCTCTTTCTCTTTCGTTGTTTATTCCTTACTTCCTTTCTCTTATGTATATACCGATTGAAACCCTCCTTACGTCATTCAATAATCTCACATAACCTCAAGTTCAAGCTTTCGCTTTCTAAGGCTTAGAGAGAGGGAGAGAGAGAAAGAGGGCGAAGAGAGAGAGAGAGACAGACAGACATTAAGACACATTTATTCAAAATATAATTCTGTTTCTCCTTCCCCTCTCTTTCTTCACTATTCTCCTCATTCTTTTTCCCCCTCTCTCATTTCTTTTATTCTATCTCTCACTATCTCCCTCTTTGTACAAACTTTCTGTTTCCTTCTTTCTAAGTGTCGCTTTTCATCTTCTCACTTCTTCACACACATCTTCTAATCTTCTCTCTCACTCACGTGGTTTCATTCTCCCCCATCACTCTGTTCCTATTCTCACTGCCTATCCGTCCCTTTCTCTGTCAATGAATCTGTCTCTCTCTCTCCCTCTCTCCCTCTCTCCCTCTCTCCCTCTCTATCTATCTATCTATCTATCTATCTATCTATCTATCTATAGTTATTACCTGTCTGTCTCGTCTGTCTATTTTTGTTCAACATCTTCCTTATACTTAGTCTTGCTTTAATATACTAATACAACCAACTGCCCAACTCGCTACTCTCTTTCCCTCTCCCGCTTTTACAAGCTCACATAACTACAACTACACTAACGTACACGTTAAATAATACATACACCTATTACACACATCCATTCATACAACCTCTAGGAACTACTTGAAACTACAGTGTATACACTCCATTACTGTTAAGAAATCTCTATCTCATTCACTCTCAACTTACCTCATCCCTCACATCTTAACCCCATCTCTCTATCATTAAATCTATAACATCCTCATTCCTTTTCTTTCTTCTTTTCAACTCAAATCACATTTCTAAAGAAAACTTCGCTAGAGAACCCCGAATTAAAATTATTCTTATTAAGCAAATCTAACATATGAAGACGTAGTCAAAGGCTTAGAAATATTGAGATTATTTCGGAACAAAGTCATTCCAAGTTCAGTCCTACATTACAGTACTGCAGTGAATAACTCATTTTACAGTTTCCGTTCTCTCAACGTATGCGAGGAAGATTTTATTCAAAGAAAACATTTCACACCCGTCCTATTTATGATGTTACTCAGAAGAATAACTATTTCCTAACACAAAAAACTGTAATAATTTTCTACCATTTCTTCCTACATAGTTTTAGCAAATTTTGGCACAAGGCCAGCAACTTTTGAGGGAAGAGAATTAGTCGATTTCATCAACTCAATGCACAATCTTTATTTATTTTATCGGCCCGTTTGAATGAAAGACAAAGTTGTCCAGGGCCGTATTCGAACTTAGAACAAAAAGAGCAGTAAAAAGCACTGTTAAATATTTTCAACTCAGAACGTAAAGACGGATAAGAGGCAGCTAAGCATTTTGTCGGATGCAGTGATGACTCTGCCAGCACGTTGTGTTAAATAGTACTCAATTTTATCGTCTATATTGTTGTCTATTTTACGATGACTAAAATGTTCGTCGTACCGTGGTGAATATGTTCTTTCATTCATAGTAACCAGTTAACTAATTCTATGTGATTCGAATTCAAGGAACGAAATCAATGTGGAAACCCCGTTTCCTGAATACGATCGATTACAGGAGATCGAATACACAAAAAAAAAACTGTTATATTGTTTCTACGTCACGAATACAATTTCAGAGAATCATTGGTGGGAAATTGTGTCAGTAACCAGTTTTACGTCGCAACTTGTTGAAAGACACTAGCATGAAGAAATAGCTGTAATGCCAAATATGCGATTTTACCAATAAATAGACAGTTTGATTCATCCCCTATTTCATTGTTACTCTTTTCATATATTGTCACAAATCATGACTCTTTCATATATATATATATATATATATATATATATATATATATATATATATATATATATATGTATATATGTATATATATATATATACATATATATATATATGAGGCCATATATATATATATATATATATATATATATATATATAGTGATAATACAAATAATATATATATATGTATATATACCTACGTATACGTATATACTTACATTTACACGTATATGTATATGCATATGTGGGCGCAGGACGTCATGAAATGTGTACAAAAAAAATAATACAGTTGCACCTGCAAATCAAATTAAGTAAAATTTGGGATTTTGCGTAGAGTCCAAATTGGTAACACAAACAGGACAGCGAAAAGAAACAGAAAGGGCTGCTAAGCCTAACCGAGGTTGTGGTGGCGAACGCGTAAATCAAGCTAGGACAGGAGACAAACAAGAGCACGTATTCTTTGTTCCAGCTACAAACGAGAGAAAGACAGAAAAATGCCCGAAGGTCACGTTAGAGCCACGTTAACACACACACACACACACACACAGACACACACACACACACACACACACACACATATATATATATATATATATATATATACATTTCTTTTATTAGCCACACAGGGCTCAACAAAGATGGGACGAATACAATGTAGAGCTTTTCTTTTTAGTAGGGGGAAGGAAGAGAAAAAAAGGTAGGGGTGGGTGTCGATCAAAAGGGATCGTAGGAAGGGAAAAAGGGGGGAGTTCGATCAAAAGGGACCGAGTAAAAAAAAAGCGATCAATAGGGATCGTGTATCACAGTAATGTTCTGTGTAAAAAGAGGGGAGGACAGTTTAGGTTTAGCCGTGGAAAGAAAAGCCTACGGAAAAGACCACGGTAACCTTCGTCAATATTGTCATTGCAGAAACTATAACAGTAAGTGACTCTCTTTTGCCTTTTTTTCTTTGTCTGAAGTTTTTTTACTCCTTTATAGTGTTATGCTCAAGGTGGCTCCGTCATTCACACGTGCCATCCTTGCTACATTCACCCATCTTTTTTTGAAGCATTCACTAGACAAGACTTCCCTTTCTACTCTCACCTTCCTCTTCAGATGATACTTGAAGAAGTTGATGAGAGATTGCCCAGAGAGGAAAGTCTTTGTCTCTAGACCTTTCAGACGCGTCCACCATACACATTCTTTCGCCATAGTCACAAGTACGATGAAAATAGCTCTTCCTTCCCGTTTAAAAGAAGGAGGCGCGACAATATTCACGATAGAATCGGCTGATTGACCGACTCGTCCCACACGCGATAGCAGTTGTTCGACGTAAGCCCACAGCTCGGAAATGGTGGGACACTGTACGAGTGCGTGCAGAACGGTTTCGTCGCTCCGCCCGCATCTCGGACAGGTCGGCCCCGTGTTTCTCGAGCCATGCCTGTAGAGCTTATCCCGAACGGGTAGAGCTTCTCGATAGCACTGCCAGGCCAGGGATCTCTGGAAGTTGTCCATAGGTCCCGGCCCGAAGGTCGTCTTAAACAGGCGGGTCAGGTATTCCTCGTCGACGCCCAGGTTCGCCCCAAGATCGTCGTCGTACCTTCCCTCCACTAATCCACTATAGAATGCGTTAGTTGTGATGCAGTCGCTCAAGGTTGACCCGGGTTGTTGGAGTTGCCGGAGAGCAACGCGACACTCGCGGTGCCATTCGCCCTTCCTCGGCCTCTTCTTGATCCACGACTGCAGTTCGGTCATGGAGACGAGCTGCGGGAAAGCGAGCCGCACAAACGGCGACCACACCTGTTCACCGTTGTCTACGTAGAGCTGGAGATGTCGCAGTCTCAGCGCGTGTCTGCGCATCATCAACCACGGCATGCCCAGTCCTCCTTTTAACGGGTGTTGGCAGCAAACGGATCGCCTAACCATCAGAACGCTTCCTTTCCACAAGAAGCGGAAGAGGATGCGCTCTAGCTTGGTGATTGTAGGGTCGGGACAAGGAAAGACGGTTAGGCGGTAGTAGATGACGGACGCGATGTACGTGTTCGCCACCTCCGCCCGACCTTTTAGGGAAAGCTTCCTCTCGGCCCATTGCCGGGCTAAAGTGGCCACCCTTCTCGTTATCTCGTCCCAGTTCTTCTCCGTTTGGAGGTCTGGACCAAACCAGACCCCGAGCAACTCAACCGGACCGTCAATCCAACGTCCCACGACGGAAGCGCTGCTTGACGGCATGGGCTTGCTTCTCCAGGTGCCGAGCCGCAAGCCCACTGACTTATCCCGGTTGATTATGTCCATGAATCAATCTATCAACCTACCTATGAACTGTATTCTCTTCTATCTACTGTGTTATTCTTCATTCTTCTATACACTATTTTCTTCTTTATAAACTGTGAATTTCCCCATCTAAATCTTTCGTACATACTTACCTTGTCTCTGATGAGAGAATGTCCAGTGTACGGACATGCTAGCCTATCACTTAGGATATCGCAGGAACAGCTAACATGTAAGTTTTCACATTCACCTTACCCTAATTAAATTTTCAAAATGATTCGAGATACCTGTGCTGCATTGGTTTTTGTCGTACTTTTTCCTTTAATATAATACATACCTTCGAACTCGGAAGCCTAATACTGATCTCTAGCTCCAGCCTCAACTAGGAACTTGGAACATAACGGTTTACCAATTAGAGCACTACCTCAGCGTACCTATTCGTTTAGATCACCAGTGGACTAAACTCCTTATATTCTCTCTCTCTCTCTCTGTATATATATATATATATATATATATATATATATATATATATATATATATGTGTGTGTGTATATATATATATATATATAGGATGGCCTAAAAATAAGTTTACAGTTATCACGTAGGCATTTTAAATTTCTTTTAATACATTTTATTATATTTAAATTTCTATCTTACATTTAACTAAATTAGCATAGAACAGTGGTTTCATATTTTTTATATAACTAAAATTTAAACTGTTAATATATGAATGCGAAAGTGATAGTTGAATAACTGTAAACCTACTTTTGGACCACCCTGTATATACATTGGCTTGGAAGCAAACTTTTTAGCACATAGCTCTTCCTGCAAATAATAATGATTTCAAATTTTGGCACAAGTACACCAATTTCGAGGGAGGGTGGTTATCTATTACACCGATCCCAGTACGCAACTGGTACATATTTCATCGACCCAGACAAGATGAAAAGCAATTTCAACTCAGACCATAAAGACGGTAGAAATGCTGTTAATCGTTTAGCCCGGCGTGCGAATGATTCTGACAGATCACCGTCTAATCAAAATAACTTATGAAGGATGAAGCATTAGTGCTAAAGAATAGATAACGTAACAAGATAACGAAAAGATAACGTAACAAACTGTGATATGGAATTTACTGCTAAATATTTTATGCTGCAATGAAAAGAAGCAGCGGTTTGAATTTATTGAGTGATGATAAAATATCAGCCCTATTTATTATTATTTCCCAATATCATGGCACTCGGTCGGTTACGACGATGAGGGTTCCAGTTGATCCGCTCGGGAAATTAATGAGAACTACACAGATATGTATACCCTTAACGTAGTTATCGGGGAGGTTCAGCGCGATACAGAGTGACAAGGCTGGCCCCTTTTGAAAATACAAGTACAAGAGAAACAGGAAGAAAGAGTGAGAGAAAGTTGTGGTGAAAGAGTACAGCAGGGTTCGCCACTACTCACTGCCGGAGCTTCGTGGAGCTTTAGGCGCTTTCGCTCAATAAACACAACGCCCGGGCAGGGAATCGAAACCTCGAGTCCGCTACCCTAACCACTGGGCCATTGTGCCTCCACATTTCCCAATATATCTAGTATTCGTCTTTTAGAGTTTGGTAAGTGCTGATATTGATGCTGTTTAATCCGAAATCATAACTGATCCAAAAGAGCCATTGTCAATTACAATGTAACGGTAGTTAACCTATCTTCTTTTCAAACAACATACGTTACTAACATATATAATTTTTTTCTAAAAGGCGGCTGGGCGTGATATGTGGCTGCTGTTTCTGTCGAAATGCAAAAGAAATTTAAAGACTACAAACCATTGACTTGTTTAAAGAAACGCATATAACTTCGTGTCTTCGTTTAATCTTTTGATAAAACGCATCTAGTTCAGCCTTCCAAGTAACAGCATAACACACTCGTACCCACACATAACACACGTGTGTGTTTGTGTGTGTTGAAACATATCGACTTGTCAACGAAAGAGAAAAAGATTACTTGGTACATCTTGTAAATGATATTATTTACAAGTTTCATCATCATCATCAACATCTTCATTTGACGTCCGTTTTCTGTGCTGGACTGGCTCGCATGGCTTGACCGCAGCTGGCAAGGTCAGGCGTCACATTAGGTTTCATAGTCTGTTTTGGATTGGTTGCCACAGCTGGATGTTCTATCGCCAAAAACCATACAGAATGTGTTGGGTGCTTTTTACGTGCACCCATCATCAGTGTTCTTTACGTGACGCCAGCACATCTTACGTGGCACTGTGGTTTTAGGATGTCAATCCTGTTGTGGAGGTAGGACCTTCTTGAGTACAGCAAGGTGTCACATGTCTCGGTTCGCTGTCATCTCCTTCGTAACGCTCAGCGATTTAAACGTTATAATATACGAAGTAAATCTTTTTTGAGCCTTCAGATATACTAAGTAAATCTTTTTGATAAAACCCATGTTTCAAGCTAAAACCTAATCCCTTCGTCAGGTTTATATTATTTAATATGTTTTGGAGTATCTTTCTTCCTTTGTTCTTAATATTCTTATGGAATGATTATAACATTCGCCTTAGTAAAGATGGAGTTATAGTTTCCAGTCGTATTTGTTTGTTTGTCCGTGGACAAGATATCTCAAGAACCGCCAGATGGATTCGGTTGAAATTTTGTTTGACTTCGTGACTGGCACGAACTGATTAGATTCTGTGATCAAACCGGTACCGGACAAAGATTGTGGATTATTTTTCTGGTTTTCTTACTTAATTTTTAAGAACGGTCGGGTTCAAATGAAACATTTACTATTTTCGCTTGTGAGAGCAGTCTAACTTATTTCAGATATTCCCATTTTAAAAATCATCTCTCACTAATCGTTGTGAGGGCGTTGGTGTTGCCTCAGGTTCTTTGTAAGTTATTCTAGCGATATTTTTCATAGTGTTAAGACGTAGTTTTGTGCTTAAGATTTGTGTTGAATTTTGTGTTAGTGTTCTTTGGAACACTCTTGTGAACTGGTTTTGCTGCTTTGTGGAAGCTTGTTTGTGCTTTCTCTCTTCTTATTGAGGAGAGTTAGCCCAATGAAAAAAAAGTAAAACGTGTTCTATTCAGATCTCAGCGGTTCTGAGTTGTCTTCTTCCGAAGGCGAATTATTGCAAGCTATTGGAAGAATAGACGAGAAAATGAAGGAAAATCGAAAGTTCACAGATGTGGCAAGACTCCAAGAAGACAAAGCAGACATGGAAAAAATTGCAAACTATAAGAAAATCAGGAGTAAGGACGGTTCTAATGTGGAATTGTCCCCGCGCCCTGCAAAAAACATTTAAAGATTTAAGAGAAAGAACAATATCGTAGAAAATTTACTCGATAAAAGCAGGCAAAACTGATATTGTAACTACAGGGCAATTTGAAAAAGCACTGAGGCTAATATGGTAGGACATTGTATACATTACAAGAACAAAATTCGGAATAGAAGAAGCAGGGTTCTAAAAGAAGGAAATTGCTAAGAAGTAAGCAGCGAGGACTACCAGGGATGAATAATTAGTGCTTCTGCCCAGTTACCTCGGAAGTCGTGCGTCAAGAGTTAGAGTTGAGGGAATTCCAACAGAGACGGATGTGGCCTGGATAGTAGCCGCTGTCTTCTTGGAAAAAGAGGTTCTCCATGCCACAGAAACGCATAGCGAAATGTGGAGAGGACAAACGCTTGAGATGACAGTCCAAGCGTCAGCGGATGTCCTGGAAAATATGACAGAGACTATCACGTTGGACGAAGTAGTAATGAGAGTGAGGGTTGAGGGCAGAATCCCTCGATTCTTTAAATGCGGCCTAAAGGGTAACATCAGAGCGGACTGGCCTTCACCAACTAAGAGGATCCAGGAGGAACCCAGGAAGGAAGCGGCGAGAGAAGAGAAAACTTTACCATCTGCAACAGTGAAGGAAGGTGAGACGTGGAAGACAGTGGAAAAGAAAAACCAGAGGAAGAGAAAGAAGGAATGTGATACGGACTTAAAACCCCAACCTAAATACACCCACCCACCCATTTTCAGCCGCACCCTCCCCCCACAGACGCAAAACGTATCCACTCCCCTCTGACACAAAAACAATCAAAAAAAGAAAACACCTTACACACACAAGCCCCCAAACTTCCCCTCCCTCGGATAAGTTGCTTTACAATTATGTATGATAATTCGAACCAAAAAATGAAATCTGAAATAACGTCATAGGAAGACTTAGTGGTGGTAAAAACGCATGAGTATGATAATGTGAAGGGAGTGGCATATGTGCTTGTTGATATCGGGGGAACAAAGGGCAAGGGTAGAACAAATTTAAATATGGATACACTTGTTTGAGGGTAAACATTGACAGGGATGAATTACGGGTGGCTGTGGATTACATAGACCAAGTGGACATACTTGAAGGAACAATGCTCAAAGAAAGAAAGGTATAAATGAAGCTACTCGGAGGTAGGGCCGAGTAACTTCATTATATTTTTTCATTTTCATTTGTCATTGCATGCTTTTTATATGTTGTCCTTTTTTCTCCTTGTTTTATGTCCCCACGTTTAATGCATTGTCTCCTCTATGTTTTCCCCTTTTGGAGAATAATAAATTAAAGACGTTGGTGTTGTCTTGGCGGAGGTTTGCGCTCTCTGCGTGCTCTTGTTAATATTATTTTTTTCTTAATTTTTTCCTAATCTTTTGCTTTTGTTTTCGTGTTTGAATATTGCTGCATCATAATTCTAAAGATGTTGACTATGTTTTTTGGCTAATTCACCAATTCGTTTTTCATTCTGTATTTTCATTAGGTGGGTTTCCAATTGTTTATCAATGTTTAGTTTCGTAGCTTTGATATGAATGTATATAAAGATGCAGTCTCCGTTCTCTTGCTGACACCATATTTTCCTCGTTTAGGTTCATCCATTTTATATCCTGTTTACTTTCTTTTCACCTATAAACTTTTTTTCCGAATTTGTTTCTATTTTTAACTGTAATTCATTGATTGCTCTCGCAATCTTTTTTACTTCCTGCTTGTCTCACTTCGGTTCGGGTATTAACGTTCTGTGTAGGTGTATTTCATGTTAATTGAAATGTTTGTGTGAAATTATGTCTTATTTTGTTATCGTTCAGTGACTGCAAGTTACAGTTGGAAAATTCCGTAGCTTGTAAATATTTTAAATGCTCGTCTTTGTGTTTTTGTAATTATTTGTGGTTTGCCAAAACTTCAAAGTAACAGTTAACCATTACATTACGAAAACAAGGTATATATGTTCCTCTACTGATACGTGCTGGATACTCTTTCAATTTACTCTGTTGCTGTTTTGTAAATATAACTATACATAATAAGAAACAAAATTAGTCACTGTAGATTTCCCAATTCATACTTAACCAAATATTTGTTGCGTTAAGTAATTAATGTGTATTTATAATTCCTATATGGTTTTCAGTTTGATAGCGATGAGGAGTACAAACTTCGCTGTCTTGTTTGTTTTTTTCTTTCTATGGGTTACTTAATATGCTTCTGTTCCGTTAGTATGTGTATTGGTATGGCTCCTCTTCTGTTTGGAGTCGAGGGGAAACGACCAGGAACATCAACCAATGAAACTTTGACTAAAAACGAAATGCAAAACCGCTGCAGAAAAATTCCTTTATATATATATATGGCGTAGTGGTTAGGAGCGCGGGCTACTAACCCCAAGATTCCGAGTTCGATTCCAAGCAGTAACCCGGACTATAATAATAATAATAATAACATCGAAAAATACCTTAGGAATGAGTACCCAGGTTCGAAATTTCCCCAAGACATCTGAAGAGGGCTGGAGGGTATATCAGCTGAAATGTTGTTAACAAACAAGATGAGGACAAATATCCGTCGAATGTAGATAATATATATATATATATATATATATATATATATATATATATATATATATATATATATATATATAGTAGAACCTCGGTTTTCGAACAACTCTGATAACGAATAAATCGTGCTTTCTCTCCTGTCTTTCTCATATTCATTTAATACAGTATCACCTCGGTTTATGAACGCCTTCGATCACGAATAAATCGAACTATGTATATATATATATATATATATATATATATATATATATATATATATATATATATATATATATATATATATATATATATATATATATATATATATATATATATATATATGTGTGTGTGTGTGTGTGTGTGGTAATGAAAATTGCAGTTTTCACAGTTTTAATAATTCAAGTCTTAATGCTTTCACTCACCAGATTTTATGATCAATCTTTCATCTTGAGCTGCTGTTAAGGTCAGCAACGCATTGGCAACACGGACAAAATTTTTAGTGGCATTCCTTCCGCCTTCACAGTCTCTGTTCAAATTCCTCCCAGGTATACTTTACCTCTTATCCTTTTGGGGTGGATAAAATAAATACCAGTTGAAGTATGGGGTTCAATTTAATTGACTCATCCCATTTCAAGAAATTACCAATCATATTCCAACATTTGTGATCAATATAATAATTCATAATCATCATTTTACTGCGATGCTCCAGATAATTAATTGCTTGTTATATCTTTGCATAAATTTTGGTTATATTTGCTCCTAATTTCTTCCACCCTCTAGTTTCTAATATAGCTTTACTTTGGCCTGTTAATGTTGTGTTTCCGCTGAATGTTGGTTGGCACTCCGTCGGTTACGACGACGAGGGTTCCAGTTGATCCGATCAACGGAACAGACTGTTCGTGAAATTAACGTGCAAATGGCTGAGCACTCCACAGACACGTGTACCATTAACGTAGTTCTCGGGGAGATTCAGCGTGACACAGAGTGTGACAAAGCTGACCCTTTGAAATACAGGTACAACAGAAACAGGAAGTAAGAGTGAGAGAAAGTTGTGGTGAAAGAGTACAGCAGCGTTCGCCACCACCCCCTGCCAGAGCCTTGTGGAACTTTAGGTGTTTTCGCTCAATAAACACTCACAATGCCCGGTCTGGGAATCGAAACCGCGATCCTACGATCACGAGTCCGCTGTCCTAACCACTGGGCCATTGCGTCTCCCCCGCTGAATGTATGTCATAGATATCAAACACAGCTGATTAAAATCAAAGATATTGCATTTCATTGTTATCATACTCAACATTTAATACATCCGAACTATTTTGCTGACTCCAAACGCCTTTCCGTTCATTTTTTTCTCCACTAATTTTCGTTTCTTTCATACTGGCAGTGGACTGGCTATGTAGCTTTGCTGACACTTAAGTGTTCATATGTTTTCATTATAAAGCCATGGTCCGTATTTCAAGCAGACACAATTTATTGGAGAGTAATTTTCTTCTAGTAGAAATCCCTTTATTGCCGCCAGTAAGCATTTTTAATATCGACACACTGGTTTTCATGAACAGGTTGATTTCGACTAAGACATCTTCAACAATTTTCCTCAAACAAAGCATAAAAAATTTCTTTATATTTTGATTTTGCTAATGATTTCTTAGTTTCACATTTGGAGACACACTAGGCTGGCACTAATAGTATTTTTTTCTTGACTTGATGTCTAGATATCTTTTAATCTTTTATTTGCTCCAGTCATTAGGCTGCTGTCATACTGAGACACGGAGTTGAACAGTTTAGTCGAACAAAACCACACCAGTATTTATTTTAAATCTGGTATTTATTCTTTTCCCGCAGCTAACGTCTACAAACTTGAATCACAAAACAATGGTCGACCAACATCCTTACAAGAAAACGCTTCCCCAAGATGCAATTGAGTGGCGCTGAAGTAGAGACCATGCAGCTGTAACATGAATTTCTTCCCTAACAGTTATTCTTGCGCCTTTATGAAGATATGCTCAAGTAAAACAGTCTTTATTTGTATGGTATCTTCATTTTGTAGTTTGCTTATCCCTTAGTTAAATGTGTTTTTTTTGTATTCTGAGACTTCTCTTGATATCTCTGCAGTTGTTCTTCTGATTGACTGTTATGTGTTTAGATGTATTTCAGGAGTATTTTCTGCTTTTTATTCTTAGATATTAAATCGAAAATGCTCACAATTTATTATAATCTTTTAGTGTTATTTAACACACTTAGAAGAGAAAGAAAACAAAAGTGACTAATCGAGAAGTTCGATTGAAGACAATTAGGTATCGTGTTCAATCCTGCATTGTGCCATATATCTTATCAAAGTATCCGGACCAGCGAAGTTTTGTGAATAAAATTTGGTTAACAGAAAAATGTGCGTAAGCCCACTCGATAAATGGTGTCAGAGCCAGCTTTATCAGATTCTCCCTGGGGATTATTTTAATAGTACGTGTGTGTTTTGAACACCCGGTCATTTGCAGCCTAATGCAATGGGAATGATGTTGTGTTAGACTGTTTACTGATGGCATTGTACATAATTTTTACCCATGATGATATTACACAATAAAGTAACCGTCATCCGCCCCGCCATCTTTCCCATTCATTTCTCTCTAAATTCACTAAATATACATCCATGTCATTGGTGAAAATAATGCCATTTTCTAAGGCTGCAAATGGTTTTCAGGAATATGAATTATCCAAGAAACATATCACCGTGTCGAATTCCTTGTTAAGCTTGCAAGCATTATTTTTCAGTATATTTAAGAAAAACAGCTTATGTGGCGTATCATTCTATTTCTATTTAAACATTTTCATAAACTTTCCCTCTGTTCTTTTGTGCATCTTGGTCAGCGTACACAAGAGTCTTTTTCTATTCAGCTTTCGAAATAAATTTTCATACTGCAATTTGCTTTGAGCCAACCTTGATTTCCGTGTTGATAATATGAAAATGGCTGTTCTTAAAATAACTCACCTTATACTGTATCTAGCTCCATCTGCGTAATAGAAATAATCATTTTAATATTTCCTACCGTGATAATTTGTATACATACTATTCTCCCGAATTTAGTTTTCTCTTAGTTATTCTTTATCTTGTTATTTATAGTGGCAGCGGGTTGCAATGAATTGTTAGCAGCATATTTTTCCTTACAATAGAACCAGAACTATAATCTAATGTGATTATTTAGTGACATGAATTCGTGTCCTTAAATTCCTCCCTTTATTTAAAATTTTCTTCAATCGTTTCTATACCAACTCAAGAATATGAAGTTACTACGTATAAGGTATCAAACATTATAACATAAAACATGGTGAACAAATGGCAACACCCTCACAAGTCTCATACTCACGACAGTTAGCGTCTGGTGGGTGTCTTCTGAACATCTTTACAACTTTGAAAATATATTCTTAATACTGTCTATTTGCAGCTGCACGAAGTGCACAAATTACGATAAACATATCCAGCTCACTATTCCACAAAATTATGGGCATTTGGTATTACTTTTGCTATAGGAGTAGGTGTCTGGTAAATAGTTTGCTTACCAACCACATCGCTCCGGGTTCAGTCTCACTGCGTGGAACCTTGGGCAAGTGTCTTCCACTATAGCCTCGGGCTGACCAAAGCCTTGCGAGTGGATTTGGTAGACGGAAACTGAAAGAAGCCCGTCGTATATACGTATATATATATATATGTATATATATATATATATATATATATATATATGTGTGTATGTTTATATATATATATATATATATATATATATATATATATATATATATACATGTGTGTGTGTGTATGCATGTATGTGTGTGTATATGTTTGTGTGTTTGTCCCTCCCCAACATCGCTTGACAAAAGATGCTGGTGTGCTTACGTTCCCGTAACCTAACAGGCCAAAGGGACCGATAGAATAAGTACTAGACATACAAAGAATAAGTCCTGGGGTCGATTTACTCGACTAAAGGCGGTGCTCCAGCATGGCCACAGTCAAATGACTGAAACAAGTAAAAGAGTAAAAGAGTTAAGAGTATGCTATTTGTATTGTTTTGAAACTGATGTCAGGAATGTTATGTACACTTTGGTCTCTTTCTATGCTAAATTATCATAGAATTTTCACGTTGTTATTTTTAAAGACTGGACACACTTTACGTGCATGACACAGGAAGCTATTGTAATTTGGTGGCTATGCATATGTAGATCACCTATGCAACCTTACTGTGAATCGAAGAATACTTTTTGGGAGGCAGTGTTGCAGATACAACGTTGTTTATTTTATCATTGCTCTGCTCCACAGATGACAGCTGTCATTGGTATTGAAGGGTTAAGGCATATTTCTTACAATATAAAACTAAAGTTGATTATCTGCTCTAGTAGCGCTATTGATGATATTTCAGCTGTTTCATTCCTGTTGGTATTATTCACCTAGACTAGAGTTTTAGAATTTATATGCAACCAGCTCAGCGAAGAACTGGTCTTATCTAATGAATAGGCTTTAGCTTGTTTAACACAGTTAACCAATGTGTCACCAGTATGTTCGTTTTCCTTGTTATTCTTTTGCTTGTTCCAGTCATTTGACTGCGGCTATGCTAGAGCACCTCCTTAAAGAGATTTTTTTTCAGTCGAAGAAATCGAAACAGGACTTATTCTTTATAAGCCTAGCACGTATTCTATCAGACCCTTTTGCCGAACCGCTACGTTACAGGGACGTAAACACATTAACATCGGTTGTAAAGCGATAGTGAGCGGACAAACACAGACGCAAAAGCGTGCACGCACACACATACACACAAATGTGTGTGCGTGTGTGTGTATAAATTCTAGCTTTTTGATGTCCTATCCAACATCATCCCATCCCAGAATCCTATTGTTGCAGATAAAATTGTATTATTGCCTTATTTATGGCTGTAATCATCAAATACATGAGCAACAATGCTTTCTGGCGATTAGAAAATACATTAACATATTTCTTATATTGCTTCTTAGCGCTCAGTAGTTTCAAATTAATCTTTCTTCTTGAGATTAGTATTGCTTACTAAATTTCTCATATTATATAAAGTTAGGATTGTTAAGCTTAAGTCCAGTACGAAAAAGATATATGTTAGAGCTGGTTGTGGAAATATTGTTAATCACACTTATAGTATTATTGCTATTGATATGAATTTAAAAAATGATTTTTATCTACCAAAATTTTCTTTTTAATTCCTGATCGCAGAGCTTTCACATACGTTTTAGTCTTATTTATTTCAAAGTATTTTTAAAAGAAAGATGAACGTTCTCTCACTTCGATTATCTCCTCGCGATTTACAAGCCATCTGTTCCACTTGTCACTTCATATTGTCACCTTTTTGCATTTATCTAATACGAAAGACTAAGCCATTTTCAAAATTGCTGGATAATACTGAAGAGACTCTAAAGATAAAGGCAATTAATTATGTAAAATCCTAGGTCATTCCTGAAGAATGGGTGATGGATGAGTTACCACAAGACAATTACTTTCTTGAAATTCTTTTATGCGGCAATATAACGGTAAAAGCTATTATTTTAAATAATAACTAGGAGCATAATCTCCTTGGAATATCCAAGTAAATATTCTTGTTAGGATGGAGTTAAGTCATCGTGCCGTTTGCGAACGTAAGATCTTTGTACCACTTCATTGATGGCATCATAAAATATATGTACTTCGCGTGTTGTGACATAAGTCTCACCTGGGAGCAAATGAATGAATGTTTTGCAATCGAATTAGAAAACTGACTTGTTCCTTTTGTTTTGTTTTTTGCAAACCATCGAATGCCACCCTGTTTACATGGAACTGATGAATAGTCGTGTAGAAATCAAGCATGGTCCTGTTCTACATTTATTTTGTTGTAAAGCACTTTGGAGATAAGGTTATAAATTACCGGCACATAAGCGTAGATTTGTGAAGCTTAATAGATGAACTGTTTGTTGGTTCTAGGAGGTCTTTTCGGGACAACAGACCTCACAGAAATAAGGAACAATATGACCTACAGTGAGAAAATATGTAATTACTTCTACTGGATATTTGAGAAGACTGCTGTATGTAGACATAGTCTTGTAGTCTTAAGTGTCTAGTGACAATTACCAAAGCGTTTTTAGGTTCTTGTCAGGATTTATCCAGTTTTGGAAGCTGTTTCAAGAAAGTCTAAGCTCAGATTGGAAGAGATTTGTTGTTAGTATTTCTATAGTCGCTGCTTATTCTTCTAAATAGCTATTGCTTTTAATATTCTTGACTTTGAGGTACTGATTAGGAATGAAATGTATCCACATTTTAAACTGCATAAAAAGGACAGAATAGCAGTACATGCTTCAGGCAGACTACGAAGCGTTATATTTCAGGATCAAGATGACAGCCCTTCCATGTTCTTTATAACACAACGGCTGCTGTAGGATTATTGTGGAATTTACAGCTGTCAGTAATCTATAGAAGAGAAGTACCCTAGAAGTGTGTAATCAGGAAAAGCGATAAACAGGTCAACGCAGGTGGACATAAAACTTTTTTGTATGAATATCTTCTTTTTGTACAGGGTGTATTATCAGGTAAACTTACTTAAAATCAGTAATTTCGACACTATGAAGAGATAATTATTTCACGTACCTAAGTAGATAGCAGTATGTGGGTGAGTGGTGAGATATTTTGTCGGCAACCACATACCTTCGGCTTCAGATCCACATCGGGGTACGGAGAATTCTGAAACAAAAAAACAAAAAAACATTGCAATTTATAAATCTGTAATTCATCCAATTATATACATTGTACTGACGTTCCCGGCACTATTTGATTTTCTATTCACTTGGCTGTAAAGCTCCACACATCTTTTAACATTAACTGTTTTCTCCTCAGGATCGATAAAATAAGTACCAGTTCAGCATTGGGTCGAGGTATTTAAAATACCCCTGCCGAAATTGCTGGTCTTCTGTTAAAATTTAAAACACTTATTACCATAATTATGAGGCTTTCTTCTTTCAGTTGTATTTCTGTTTGCTGCCGAGTGTCTTCCCGAATCCAAGGAAAAGAAAATCCAGTGTATACATTGATACACCACTAAACACACATCAGACTTGTCCTTTGTAAGCATTGGTATGTTAGATTTTGTTCAATGTCTGACTTGAACAGGCACTTAGGGTATTTTCCGTGCAGGAGTTTATCTTTCCAGTTGTCTTCGATATTATTCATGCAATCCTTCTTTGATTTTTGTTTGATGTCTTTTGCATGAATGAAATCTTGTTTATCTGATTATTGGATCTCGTTTATCTGATTATTAATTTCTAAATCAGGAGAAACAATGGTAGATCTATCATTATTTGGGTGTTTTGGGATATTCTTATTGTTAACTTGTGTGCAAAAGACTTTTTAAATTTCTTACTAAGCTTCATGACTGAAGCTTGTTTGGAATTTTCATGCTTCAGTGCAGTTCGTAAGACCACATCACATGTATTAAGGTACGTTTCAAGGCCTATTATTGCTGATTTGAAGGATTGTTTGGGTTGTATCAGGCCTCTTCTACCTATTTTTCCTGGAAGATAAAGCCTGTCTACATCTGATTTCTTTTTAGTTGGTGCATTCGGTACCTTGTAAGGATTTTACGGAACCATATTCTGCGTGTTAGTCGGACTCCACTTAATGACACCGAAGCAATAGGTGGTTACTGGTATGGCCAAACAATTCATCACATTCACTCTTTTAGCAGCATTTAATTCTGAGTTTAGGAACATCACTTACCTTTCGTTAGCATCCTTTGCGAATTTTCTCTTTCATTTTAGAGTGCTGGACACCATCACCTGGATTGCTTCCTAGGTATTTGTATACTTCGGATTTGTCTAAGTTTCGAATAGCTGTAGTTTTATGATTTCTGCCTCTATGAACTTCCCTGCCTTGAAAGTAGCCTTTGCACATTTATTTATCAAGACCGGATTCTATACCTATAGCAGAGCTTATCATCATCATCATCATCATCATCATCATCATCATCATCATTATCACTATTATTATTATTATTATTATTATTATTATCATTATTATTATTATTAATTAGATATATATATATATATAGACTTTATGATATGTTTGTACATATCAATATTTACACATATAACTTGTAGTCATATGTATATGGATACGTGCACACCCACATATACGTGTATCTTTATATCTTATCGCCCCTGTACACGCATGTATATATACCTTGTATACATACATACATTCACACATACACACGAATATACATACGCGCATACAGCGTATGTATGCACGCTGGGTCTAAAAATATTGGTTGCCAGGAGACTAAGGTGACCCATCCGCAACTACAATGCTATCATTTAATTTTTTTTTTTTTTTGGAAGTATTCTTTTCAGCTGTCTACAAACACAATAAGGCTGAAATAATTTATGCATTCTACTAGCAGTGAATATAAAATTCTCAAACTTCAGGGGATGGGACCCTTAGATACTAACATGGGCCCCCATATATGGATTTTAATGGCGCAGGGGCCCACTTTCCATCGTGTACCCATACATACTAATACACAATGTGAATTCACATGATGTCAATGCATTGAAATCTCTACCACAATATATCAGTAATATATTAACACTTCTGCTGAACCTCGACTAGCATTAAGACTACATTGTACAGTATCATATATCGTCTTTATATTTCCATTAAACCACCACCTTCTGCGAATATCACTTATATTGTGAAATCTAGTTTCGCCGATATAGTCATGAGTGTTATACAATTACTGTATGTAACATTACGTTTTTACTTCCATTAAACCTCACTCACCGTTCATAAAACACAAAATAATATTACACCCCCTTCAATAATACACACTTTCAATATAAGTAGTATATACACAGGCCTCTACCTCTGTCCATGTATATTTATATATCTAGCTAGCTACGTAGTTTTCAATTTATCCGTCTGTGTGGTTAGCTTCCTCTGTGTGTCAATTTGTGATGAGTGTTTATTTATATATATATATATATATATATATATATATATATATATAATGTATGTGTACATGTGTATATGTGTATGAATGTGTACATGTGTATGTATGCATGTATATATATACACATATACATATGTATGTATATGTGTATGTGTGTGTGTGTATGTATATGTGTGTGGTCATATATATCGGTCTAATAGTGTAGCTATTTCCCGTGTCATTAAATGTATATTCGCGCTTGCATGTGTACATACGCATACACATATATACACACATATATGCCAATGGCAATAAAGAAAGATATTTTTTCCGTCAGTCGTCCCAAATTAATGATGTTATCATAAAATCTTTCTTCGTTTTGTAAAAACAACTGTGCAACCGCATCTCTCACTAACCAAATTATGTTTTTTTTCTTCAAACTTTCCACAACCGCAGCAGTAACGTGTTTTATTAACTCTCCTTCCGAACACAGCCAGTGAATATATTACATATGTATGTTCAGTTAACCACTAGTCAGGGTCTGCTTCACGTACTCGGCAAACTATCTGATCACTAAGTGTGATAAAATCTGTGAGTGGAGTCAGAAATTGTAAACAATTTAAGATTTCTTGATACCATAAAAATGTAAATTAATAATAATAACAATAATAATAATAATAATAATAATAATAATAATAATAATAATAATAATAATAGTAATAATAACAAGAAGAAGAAGAATGATAATGATAATAATAATAAAACAAAATGAAATCATTGAACATGTTGTCTTCATGTGCAGTCTTCTTGCGCCTAGAGAGTATCTCAACAAGCATGCCCCGTGGACCTGCCCCTTGATAAAAACTGGTGGGAACACAAATCATCTCAAGTGCTTGAAAATGATCACTCCCTTGGAAGTTCACCGTTCAAATTGACTGAAAGATAAATGTGAATACGTGAGACATTATATCGAAAGACCTCAGAAAAATATCATGCCTCCTCATTGATATGACTGTCCCAATAGACATGAATATATCTGTCAAGTCCTACCAAAGACTGAGCAGAATAGACATTAGCAAAATGTGGAACGTCAAGACTAAAACAATACCTATTGTCATAGGTGTCATAGGAATGATAACAAAAAGGGCTGATGTCTACCTAGCTCAGATACCAGGAAACCCCAAAATGGCAGAAATTCAAAAGATAATGTTCATGCGAACTGCCCATATCCCACGTAAAATACTGTCTATGTAATCTCAAATTTTATAACAAACTAATAATTTTCTTATGTTTTCTTAAACATTCTCTAGAACAATGCTATGTGCAAAACCAAATACATGACACCCTAGGCAAAACACCAACATGAACGTCTAACAAGTTGTCTCTTAGCCATGTGTTGAGAGGAATTCTTTGGTGTTTGGATTATTTGCCTCTGGAAATATGGGTGTTTCGTTCAATATCTTTCAACAACCCTTATTCAGGGCCCTTTTGAGCGGGATGGGCTGCTCGACCTGATGGAAATTCTAACTGGTCCCCACCTGCGAGGTCATGCGCTGTTTATCTTGATATGAGATCACCATGTCGCGCGCATATGGTTGTAATACATGTGCCTAGTGTACTCTCATCAGACGAGTAGTCATGATGGCATGCAGTGCTCTCTCCTTCAATAACAACAACAACAACAGCAACAACAACAACAACAACAACAATAAGAAGAAGAAGACGAAGAAGAAGAAAAAGAATAATAACAATGGAAATAGTAGTACCAAAAACTGTCGGAGCCCTGGAAACTTTGAGCAAAATTCTTGAGAAGTACATAATATAAATAGGGGCTGCAACAAGGGTGGAGCACTTGCAGAAAACAGCACTGCATGGAACCGCTTGAATACTCCGGATGGTGCTCGAAAAATAAAGGCTGTTACCTTAGTTCACTGGTAGTGAACAGCTCACACCATCGCACATCTCCAGCGTTAGGAACGGTGCAAAGACAATAAATAATGATAATAATAATAATAACAAAACGACGCAAACAATCACAGTAATACTCGTAAAGTGAAAGGGGGCGAACTGGAAGAAACGTTAGCACGTCAGGCGAAATGCTTAACGGTATTTCGTCTGTCTTTACGTTCTGAGTTCAAATTCAACTGAGGTCGACTTCGCCTTTCATTCTTTGGTGGTCGATAAATTAATTATCAGTTGAGTATGAGGATCGATCTAATCGACTTGCCGCCTCCCCAAAAATTTCGGGCCCCTGCCTAGAGTAGAAAAGAATACTCGTAAAGTGAGCAGAGGAGAGGTCATTTCTGCAATTGAGTGGAATGCATGGAAGGTTTTGCATGGTTAATAACAGAGATCAATAAACAAGAAATGTGTCCAAAATGTGTGTGAATTAAAGCTGTTGGGGTAATGAATGCCCGACACATGATGTTCTACATTCCAAATCGTTAATCTCATGCATTTAATCATATAACCAAAAGATGCTTATATCTCTTGACAGTGGTATCATTGTAATATTTTATTCTTTAATTCTTTTTACCACCGTAAATATATTATCGTGAATTATACGTTTGTTTTTTGATTCAAAACCTATTTTGTTTCCTCGTGAGAGAAATTGTATATTGTGTATGGAAATTTTATGTGAAGTTCACTACAGATATTTGTGATAGTAATAATTTTCTCTCTTCTGAACTAATAAAACTGCAGCATTTATAATTTATATATGAAATAAAAAGTAAGATAAATGATATACGAAAAATATTCTGCCTGTTCAACATAAAAAGAAAATTGCTTCAATATTTTGAATCGCCCATATCTCTTTAAACCCTAGAATCAGCTGATAGTCATTTGCTAATGCACCTCCTCCCACACCCATACACACACTCACACACACGCAAATACACAAAAAAGCACACATATGTATATACATATATATGTGTGTGTGTGTGTGTGTGTGCGTGCGTGCGTGCATATATTTGCAGTGATGTTATGCATATTACTTACGAACCACATGGTTCCGGTTTCAGTCTCACTACGTAGCACCTTGGGCAAGTGTCTTCTACTATAGCCTCGGGCCGACCAAAGCCTTGTGAGTGAATTTGGTAGACGGAAACTGAAAGAAGTCCGTCGTATATATATATATATGTGTGTGTGTGTGTATGTGTGTGTGTGTGTGTGTTTGTGTGTGTGTTTGTGTGTCTGTGTTTCACCTCCAACATCGCTTGACAACTGATGCTGGTGTATGTACGTCCCCGTAACTTAGCGGTTCGGCAAAAAGAGTTCGATAGAATAAGTACTAGGCTTACAAAGAATAAGTCCCGGGGTCAATTTGCTCGTCTAAAGATGGTGCTCTAGCATGGCCAAAGTCAAATGTCTGAAACAATTAAAAAAGAAAAAGAGTATATGTACATATATATATGTACGTATACACACAGACACACAAATATACACACACACACATATGCATATATGAATATACATACATACATACATACATACATACATATATATATGTGTGTGTGTGTGTGTGTGTGTGTGTGTGTGTGTGTGTGTGTGTGTGTGTACAGCTGTAAAACCTATTTATAAATGTTCTAAAATCTACACAGCCTTGTTCTTTTTCTCTCATTAAGAAAAGTAAATCTTTATATCTATATATTCATGTATTTATAGATGTATATATGTTTGTATGCTTGTATGAATATATATTGCTACACATGAATAATAGAAACTTCCAAATTAAGAAAATCCACATTCACCTGTGTATGAATGAAAAAATTCAGTGTCACGATGCCAGTTTATAAATCTGAAAGAAGTGTATCTCGAAATTTAAATCCTGGTCAACTGAAGTCAAGAATCTGATAGAATTTTGAATATTTTTATCGCTTGACTTACCTTAAGAAAGTTTGCTGCATATATTATGTGTACATATGCTCAAAGTAGATTGGTCATAGCGAATGTATATAAAATAACAAGTTTAATGTATTGGGTCATCCCATAAATTATGCGGTTTTTTCAATTGCAAGAGCAAAAAGTCGTAGGGTGCGGGAAAGCAATCTGCATCAACTTGCTATAGTACCAGGTAGTAATTTTTGTATTGTCCTTATTGTTAGTGAAATTTTGATGAGTGCAGTTAGATTTTAACAGTTATTTCTTCAAATTTATAATGGAACTGACAAAGGGGCATATTCGGCATATTTTGCTTTATGCGTTTAATAAAGACAACAACGCAACGGAAAATGCGAGGAATATTAATGTAGTATATTGGGGTCGGACAATAAGCGTAAGCTAGTGCAAACGGTAGTGCTAGAAATTCCGAGTCGGAAACTACAGCCTAGAAAACGAGTGGCCTTCTTGAAGAACTGTAGAATTCAAAGAGGACGTCCAGCAAAACCTGGCGAAACAAAATCCTATCGTAACTGTTGAGGAACTAGCAGGGAAACTTGAATTTGATCATTCTGCCAGTCAGTCAAGTCAGCGTTAGAAGGAAAACGACCATCTTTGGTTTCAAAAAGAAAGGTGTTCTTCCATCCAGATAATCCTCGGCTACATACAGTAAGGATTACATTCCAAAATCTTCAACAGTTTGAATGGGAAACGATGTCCCCCCACCCCATATTTACCGAATATTGGACCATGTGATTATCATTTAATCCGTAGTTTTTAAAATCATTTGGATGGAAAAAATATGAATTTTGTAGACGAGGTCAGAACAGTACCGGAGGAATATTTTTCATTACGGACAACTGAATTTTGGAAGAGGGACCTTGCACGTCTGCCTGATAGATGGAAGAACATTGTAGAAAATGAAGGAGAGTATATTTTAGATTTAAAATAAAAGAAATTTGTCTATCTTAATTTTGAAAAATTAAAGAAGTATAAAAAAACTGCATTATTTTGGGGATGACCCAATATAGGAAAATTTACAAAATCTTCAGAACAATCGAAGGTACTTTATTAATTTTCTTATGTGTGTATGTGAGTGCGTTTGTGTATGTGTATGCGCCTGTATGCGCACAAGCGTGTGTGTGTATGTGTGTGCGCCTGTATGCACAAGAGCGTTTGTGTGTGTACTTCATTCATTTTATATATTCGACAATCTCTAGGTTAATCAGGAAATCGTTGCTCACTTACTTTACCTGATTGCCTGATAAGTCGGGGTGGGGTGGGGTTATATAACGTATTACATAATGTAACTAATTTTATTATGCTTACGTCAGCGTTAAAACACTTAGTGAAACAATAAAACAATTGTACCAATACCAGGTAAGGCATTCGCCTATTGTTTTTGCTTTTTTGTTTTTACGCCACTCTTAATGTTCATTTGGGTTCTTTCGAATACTGTATCAGTTACAGATCACCTGACAACAGTAACCATCATTTATCGATGCTTCCCCAACCAAGAGAATAGATTAATTAACTATCTGCAGTTTATGGATCCTTTGTAATTAACGGTTGAAATAAATAGAATTACAAAAATAGCGTGTAAATATTATTTTCTACTCTAGGCACAAGACCCGAAATTTTTCGGTAGGGGCCAGTCGATTAAATCGACCCCAGTACGCAACTGGTACTTAATTTATCGGCTCTTAAAGGATGAGAGGCAAAGTCGACCTCGGCGGAATTTGAACTCAGAACGTAAAAATAGACGAAATATCGCTAAGCATTTCGCCCGGCGTGCTAACGTTTCTGCCACCTTATTACAGTACGAAGCACTCTGGATAAAATAGTCGAAGACTGCCCGTGGGCCACGAACTTACATCCCCTGAAAACATGACATGCGTTCTATCGTTTACTTCGAGCTAGACCTTTCCAAAAGAACTATTTCTCGCTCTCTCGAAGTTTCTACACTATTTTACTGACAATATGTATGTGTGTATATATATATATATATATATAGACACATAAGTAAAATGTGTGTTATGAGCATAATAGGATATAATCCTATATAAACTGAACTAACAGTTGAAAAATGGAGAGGGAAAGATGTTAAAAGTTTTTATAAAGTTTTAATCCATACGATCGTATGGATTAAAACTTATAAAAAACTTTTATCATCTTCTCTTCTCCATTTTTTAACTGTTAGTTGAGTTTATACAGGATTATATAGTATATATGCTCATAACACACTTTTTATTTGTCATATTTACATATTTTAAATACTTGCAATAGCAAGCTACTACTTTGATATGAATAATCTTTATTAGTAATCTAACTATTTGGACTCCACAAAAAGTTCACATTGTTCTACTTCAGATAAACCTCACTCTCTCTCTCTCTCTCTCTCTTTCACACACACACACACGTACACACACACATGAACACACACACACGTATACACACACACGTACACACACACACGTACACACACACACGTACACACGAAGATATATATGTGTATATATGTATATATATATATATATATTTGTATATAGATAGATAGATAGATAGATTGACAAAGAGATAGATAAAAAGATAGATAGATAAACACATAGGCGACGAGCTGTCAGAATCGTTAGCACGCCGGGCAAAATGCTTAGCGGTATTTCGTCTGCCGTTACGTTCTGAGTTCAAATTCTGCTGAGGTCGACTTTGCCTTTTATCCTTTCGGGGTCGATAAATTAAGTGCCAGTTACGCACTGGGGTCGATGTAATCAACTTAATCCCTTTGTCTGTCCTTGTTTGTCCCCTCTATGTTTAGCCCCTGTGGGCAATAAAGAAATAAGATAGACAGATAGATAAATGCATATAAATATTATATACATATGCAGAGATAGAAACCTGCATAGATACATAGATGCATACACACACGCGTGCTCGCACAGGCACATGCAAACATCCACCCAATCACCCACCCACCACGCGCACACACACACACACTCACATGCACATTCACATATATCCTTCTTAAGCAAAAAAAATAATAAATAGTTTCTGAGACGTTCTATAGCTAAATGAATTATTTGTATTTATTTTAAGGTATATTTTTGGTCTGCTGTTTCTTGTGTGAAAGTTACTAAATTTTAAATGTAAACGATTATACAAATTTATGAGTTTGGTTTAAATATTTATATCTATCGAACAGTTATAAAATTCAAATAATATAATCTTTAAAATTCTTTCATATCTAATGAGAACTTCGGATTAATCTCTGATTTAGAATTTCGCTTCTTATCTCGTGGAATATTAAAGAAATTAAGCATGACATATAAAAGCAGAAAAACAAGTTTCTGCATTTTGTATATTTATCCTACCATTAAAAATGAATGCTAATGCTCTGCTACTGGTTTCTTTTTAAGAAGCGGTAATCTTATTCTTTCTATGCAATTGAAAATTGATGTGTTAGGAAAGTATTAGAAAAGCAAGAATGTTTCGAAATAAAATATAACATGTATTTTGATAACAACGAAAAATACGTTACATGTTAGGGACAATGGGAAACTAAAAGCGAAAATTACACAGATTATTGTACCCGCCTGGTGAAATGAATAACAAACACATGATGCCACATGCCTTTCTAAATATAACAATGATTGTTATACTAGAACATGTGTATTTATTTTTAAATCATAGCTCCATTTGTGTATATTTCTTTCGATCGGTTATATATATATAATGTCCTGTACCCAGATATGCACCTATATATAAGGTAGACGTAGGTATGCACATACCTGTACGTATATATGCATATACTCATTTATTATTTGTTTTTACATGACCAAACGGCAGCGTCATCACTGTTGTAAGTAATTATTTCAACTTTATATTTTTTGACGCGACTCTATCTCTTTCTCTATCACTTTTCCCCCCTCTCGCTCTTCCTCTGTTACGTATCTCTCTTTACCCCTCTCGTTCTTCCTTCTGTTACTACTATATCTCTCTCTTTCCCCCCTCGTACTTCCTTCTGTTACTACTATATTCCTCTCTTCCTCTCTTTCTCTCGTTGCTCACCTATTCTTCTACTTCCTCCCATTGTTTCTCCCTCTACCTCTCTCTGTCTCTCTCCCTTACCCCTGCATGGTCACATGCTTCCGGTCACTAATCCTTTTCTTCCTTGGCTATCGCCGAGCAAACACGCGAACTTACTTCGTCCCCACTTTCAAGTTCGTGCCTCACACCGTTCATATACACATAATTTTTCACGTCTGGCCGCATGGCCTTTTCCGTTTGTTTTCCGTTTGTATTCCGGTCTTGTTTTCTTTTCCGTTTGTTTTCCTGTCTTGTTTTTTGTCCGTCACTACATTCCTCCATGGCACAGGTTTAATTTGTGTATACAAATTTAATTTGCGGTCCATGGGAAGAGCCGTTTTAACGATTCGTCCTGCCCAACTCTTCGAAACGCCGGTGTTAAAACGGGGGTAGCTGATGAAGGAAAATGTTCTCTATGTGGCTTGTGTGTTTTCTGTACTCTGGTTATTATTATTTCTTGTCTACGTTTTGTTTGCAATGTCCTGTACCCAGATATGCACCTATATATACAGGTAGACGTAGGTATGCACATACTTGTACGTATATATGCATATACTCATTTATTATTTGTTTATATATATATATATATATATATATATATATATATATATATATATATATATATAAGTCAGTAAATAGTGGGGTTGTGTTAACCGCACGTGGAGAAATAATAGGAAAATGAAAAAAAGCCAGAATGCTGAACTGGAAGCATAATTTAATAAAGATTTTTTCTAACCGGTTTTCATTGCGAAGAAGCAAATTATCAAGAAGAAGGAGAATGAAAATGTTTTTTTACAAAGAAGTACAAAATGAAGGAAATAACATATAAAACAATAATATATAAAAAAATAAATATACCCATACATTATATTGTCTTTGAGCTTTTGTAGTTCAATAGTAGTTCATGTATAAACTGGTAGGAAAAATAAGGATGCATGAGAGTTGAGAGTTTTGTTAGGTTTAAAAAAAGGGTTAAAAGTTTGTGTTAAGCAGGAAATGTGGTGTCAAAACAGGAAGTGTGTGTAAGGGGAGACAAGTGTTTTTAGTTAGAGTTATGAACTCTTTTTTTCCCAACAGGAAGTTTGTGTCTGTTCATAGAGAAATAAGGTCACTGAGGGGTGTGTGTGTTAAGAAATGGTTGGAATTTCTCTATGAAAAGATTCTCCTTGTTGATTCTTTCTTGTGTGGAGATTCTGTCTTTACATTGATAGAAAGGGAATATAATGAATTTAGGGTTTTTGTTTCTGGCGCAAGAGTCTATGTGGCCACTGAGTGGAATTTGGCGGTATTGAGGGAGGTTTATTTGTTCCTTATGGACAGCTACTCTTATATATATATAATATATATAAATATATATATAATTTTATCTATTTACATATTATCGAGGTCTCATTCTTTTGTTGTCACTTTATTTTTATTATATATATTTATATATATATATATATATATATATATATATATATATATATATGTATATATGTATGTATGTATGTATATATGTGCGCGTGCGCATGTGCGTGCGAGTGCGAAGATTTTTCCAACCCTATTAGCAATTAAACTCGCGTAATAAAGTTAATACTTTATAGTGTTCATATATCAATAAAAGGTATGTAACAAATATGTTCGTACGGGTATATTCTGTGCTAATTTTTGTATATACAACGTACGTGTTTTTTATTCGAATAAATTATAATTGTTACTAATTAAGACCCAAGATCATTAGTTTAGCGTGGCTGTTCTAATCGAGTACATTGTCTATAGTCAATGATTGGTACTTTATTTTATTCACCCAAAATGAAGACGGTCAAATTTAGATTCCCCGATGAAACGTTGCTAGAATTCTGTCATTTTGGTACTCTACACGAATTAAAATTAATATTTTTTGTGATACTTCAGAATTTTTATGCGTATTTTTGTAATATTTCTCACATTACGATATTTAACATCTTTTAATATTTAGTGAAGTGGCACTCAGTTTTCATTGATTGACTTTATGAAAAATTGATGCCCATAAGGCAGTGCTCCAGCATGGCCGCAGTTAAATGACTGAAACAAATAAAAAAATAAAAGAATAACCAGGAAATGAAAATGCCTGGCAGAGGTACACAATTAGAGCTTCACAGAAATACAGCTTAAACAAAAAGTATTCCAGATGTGTAGTTTAAAACAAGTATATACAATTACTACTTAAGGTTCACTAAAAACATGAAATTCCAACCCGAACTGCAACTAAAAGCAAGAAAAGATTCCAACTAGTCCTACAATTAAAAGCAACTAAAAGCTGCATAACGACCATTTGGTGTAGATATTTTATGAAGCATAAAACGGATGTGTAAGCAAGCAAAACGACTGAAATTCTGTTAGAATATGACATTTATATCCTGAAAACCCATGTTACATGTTACCATGCAGAGGAACGGAACGTGGAATTATGTGGCTGGGAAGCAAACTTCTGAACCATACAGTCATTCTTGCACCTAATATGTGTGTGTTTGCATTTGTTGTTAAATCGAGTGTTGTGTTCCACTATGTCTCAAATTTAGTAGTTCATCAAGTAGGAATCTATAAAATAAATGCCAGATTGAAATACGTACTGAGGTCAGTATGATCAATTGAATTTTTGAAGACGATATCCCATCATGGCGACAGTCGAAGGACTAAACCTAGTAAAGTAATGTTTAAAGAATTAATGGCTTCCAATTACTAACCACATGATATTGAGTTCAAACCTCGCAGAGAACTTCCAATCGATACCATATTACTATATGCACATCTCAGTCTTCTTGACTTGCAACAATTAACAATTGTAATTTGAAGTTGAATGTGTAGCAGTAAGAAAGTTGTCTAGATTTCATTAAGCATAATTGTGCGAAATATTTTGAGAAAACGTATTTTATCCCCGCAACAAAACACACACACACACACACACACACACACACTGAGGTGTCTCCGTGGTAACTTGAGCTACTACAAATAGCAGCCAAACCAAACTCTCTTAAAATACACCCTTTTATTAAAAGAAAGACACAGATTAACAGTATTTCAAGAAGAAAAAATCAACAATGCAATGGATCTGCTTCATCAGAGGCAACTCTGTGCTAAATAAAACACACTCAAACATACTTTACATTAAAAGATTATCTTCGAAGTTTCATTCCCTGGTAAAACTCCATTTTCTCATTATGCTCTATCTAAGACATAAAGATTGTTCAGGTAGAATTGCATCCCTTACCTGAAGATCTCAAAATTGTGCGACCCGACCGCGTTTTCAAAATGATTTTTGTACTAAAAAAGAGTTGTTGCGCAAGAAACACACGCACGCACGCACGCACGTAATCACGCACGCAGACACACACACACACACACAGAAACTCTGTTTTATGTATATAAATATGTATGTGTGTATATATATATATATATATATATATATATATATATATATATATATATATATATATATATATATATGCATTTTTATGTATGTATTTTTCATATGTAATGTATGTATTTGTATTTTAAATGTAATGGAACATATATCGACATTTCAATTTTTCCACATCACATTGATATTTGTGAATTTGAAAATGGAATTATTATAATTCTTGTCAACGTTTATTTCGTCACCAAAAAAACTTTGCGGTCTTAAAAAGGAAGTATACAAATCTGTCGGAATTTTAAGAGAAGTTGAAAGTTATTCTATTAAAATCTATTGATTCGGTTATTTCATCAAAAACGAAACTATTATATTTTTACAAATATGAGGTGAATTAAATTATTCAGTATTGCGAACCTTTGAGAAGCGGGGTGAGCTGGCAGAATCCGTGGCACACCGGGCAAAATTCTTAGCAGCATTTCGTCCTACTTTACGATCAAATTTTGTTCAAATTCTGCCAAGGTCGACGTTGCCTTTCATCCTTCCGGGGGTCTATAAAATGAGTACCAGATACACACTTGGGTCGATGTAATCGACTGATTCCCTTCCCCACAGATTTTCATGATTATTAATTTTGAAAGTTACACCTACGTTAGAAGGTCTCATTTTCTTTCTTCGTATTTCATATTAATTAATACAATGAGCATATTCCAAATAAAAATCTTCGTAAGATACGGACCTTCACTTTGAAATCTGGGATAATTTAAGTTTCACCAAACAGCTGTTTGGATAAATTCCTAAAAGGATATCTATGATAATTGGTGTTGAACATAGCTAAGCTCATATCCCAATAGATATGTTCATGCGCACCATCATCAAAACTACACACACACACACACACACACACACACACACACACATACACACACACACACACATGTATATAGGTACGAGCGTATCTTCAAAATTGATATCTTATGAGCGCAATAAAAATATAGGTATGTATTTGTAAAATTGGGATTTCTTTATTTCACATTGAATAACTAGAGTGTGAGTATCACACGTTTTTGTTTGGCAATGAGTTAGAAGTTACAGTGTCAACTATTTCAGCAGCCAGTCGGTGTCGAGGTGCGATCACCCTTGAAACTTAATCGCAATAAGTCAGCTAACTTATCACGCAATGATGGTACACGTATTTGAAACTGCTTTCTTTACATCTCATAACCTATCGTATTTGGAATGGTCGTAAAGCCAGTGTTTCCAAACATTTTTTCATAAATACTCTTCCAAAACACGTTGTATGGGATATAATAATATGGAACCAAATATATCAAAGATAGTAATTTGTACTTGTATTTGAAGCAAATATAAACGATTTTATTATTTTCCTTATCAAAATATTCATAGCGTGAATAATACTCATAAGGTGAATACTTATAGGTTTCAAATTTTGGCACTAGGCCAACTGATTTAGGGGGGGGGGTATAAGTCGATTAAATCGACACAGTGTTCAATTGGTACTTGTTTTATCGACTCAGAAAAGATGAAACACGTAGTCGCCCTCGGCGGAATTTTAATTCAGAACGTGAAAACGGACGAAATGCCGTTAAGCATTTTGCCAACGTTTAGATGATTCTGCCAGAACGCCAGCTTATAAAGAGAATAAATATTGCCCCATTTGTTTCTTACAAGATATCATAACAGATAACTAAAGGTATAAAACTTCACACAATTGACGACACACTAATAATACCCTAAATTTCTGTCTTTCTTACCGCTTTTATGAAAGTAGATTTAGCTACTTTAAAATCGGTTTCTATCATTACTGATAATGTCAGTCAACGTATTGGCTAAATTGCTGAAGATACTAAAAATCAGGTATGCATGGATGTTTGGACAGAATGTATTAATGTAAATAAATAAGAAAGGAATAATTATGATAGCAGACATTATATCAATATGATTGAAATAAGAGTAATTGAAATAACACAGTCCGTTTATTAATATGATACCTGTGGCTGATATCCAGCAGCGAGTTTTATAATATTTGGTTCCAAATTTGATGAAACAAATCGTAGACTCAATTGCCGCGTAACTTGCAATCGGTTTCTGCTGTTGATCAAAAGTTGATTTACAGCGTAAAAATGACTTTTTCTCTCAATTACCAGCTTCATTTCGAAACAAAGAATAGTTCTAACTACGTTGCTAAAGCATATTTTTATACAATTTATGGTTTATACAAAATTTATACAATCTATGGTTTCACAAAACTTCAACTTTACTTCCTCATCCTCTTAAAGTCAGTGATGGCGTCGTATAGAGGATTTTATTTCTCTTTATCACATGTTTTCTTGGATCTCCTGGAGTCTTGCATGCGTAGTGAGCTTGCTACCTGCAGCCTGTGGTAGCATGCTATCCGTCCTTTTCTGCTGTTTAATACTTTCCTGATCATTCTGGCAGTGCCAAGGCGGCAAACCTTTTCTAACAGTTCTACTGGGCACTCTATTCCAATTTCCTTTATATTCCTCTTGATGCCTTCTGATACTGTTCCCAAAGACCCAAACATAATTCGCACTATATTCACCTTCTTAATTTTCTATAGTCGGGCTATTTCGTAATTAAGAGGGTTGTATTTATCTATTTTTACTCCTTCCTTCTTGACTATTCGTGGGTGAAAGGGGCAATATCAACTAAATAGCACGTGAGGTGCATATTTTCCACCTACACTGGGTCTGGTCTTTTATGCTGAAGCACCAGATCTGTTTGGATTGGGAAATCCCAGAGGATTTTGGCAGTCTCCGACTCCACCACTCTCTGTGGTTTGTACTCATACCACATCTTGCCACTCTCTTACCCCTACATTTCGCAGTTTCCAATGTAGCACCTGATCGTGTCGCTACAACCTGTATACTATTATACAGGATGGATTTTGCCTTACATCCTTTTGGGTATAGATAAATTCAGTACCAGTGAAATACTGGGGTCGATATAGTCAACTTATCATCTTCCCTCAAATTTCAGGCCTTGTGCTTAAAACAGAAAGAGTTATTATTATTATTATTATTATTATTATTATTATTATCATCACCATCATTATTATTGCTTTACATCCTTCGAGGTCGCTAAAATAAATACCAGGTGAGTACTGAGATCGATTAAATCCACTTATCCCTCCACCGAAATTGCTGGACTTATGTCAAAATTTGAAGCCACTATTCTTGACGTAATGACTCTCCCATGATACAACAAAATACACAATTTCACATCTAGAATCTTGGAAACCAAACACATAAATGAAGCTGTAACAGTCTTTTCACTAAAAAAGACTGCTAAAACTCCTGTCAATATGTTGCTTATGCAGTTAAATTCTACTTGTAAATGTATAGCCAGCCTGTATTAACTTAAAACTGATGAGTTTTGTTTTTGCATTTTCTATCTCTGATCTTTCATTTTGCTACATTATTATTATTATTATTATTATTTTATGTTTGACTTTTGTTTTGCATTTGTACAAGTTGGATCCAAGTCTCACCCAGAGACCTCAAGAGACAACAAGTTAGAAGTTCATGTAGGTGTTATGCCTAGGGTACCATATATTTGGATTTGTACAGTTTTGTTCAAGTGAATGTTTAAGAAACCATAAGAAAATTATGTTTGCTTTAAAATTTGAGATCACATAGACAGTATTTTACGTAGGATATGGGCAGTTCCCATGAGCACTATCTTTTGGACTTCAGCCATTTTGGGGTTTCCTGGTATCTGAGCTAGGTAGTAATCAGCCCGTTTCGCTGTCATTCCCAGGGCACCTATGACAATAGGTATTGTTTTCGTCTTCAGATTCCACATTTTGCTAATTTCTATTTCAAGATCTTTATATTTGCTCAGTTTTTGGTAGGTCTTGACAGATACGTTTATATCAATTGGGACAGTCATATCAATGAGGAGGCATGATTTTTGTCTGAAGTCTTTCAGTATGATGTCTGGCCTATTTGCGTCTATCTTTCTGTCAGTTTGAATGGTGAAGTTCCAGAGGAGTGCAATGTGATCATTTTCAAGTACTGGGGGTGGTTTGTGTTCCCACCAGTTTTTATCATGGGGCAAGTCCAGGTTTTTGCATATTACCCAGTGAATATATTGTGCAGCTCTATCATGCCTGTTGAGATACTCTGTAGGCGCAAGCAGACTGCACATGGAGACAACATGATCGATGGTCTCATTTTGTTGTTGGCATATACGACATAATGGGGAGCTGCCGTTCTTTAATATGTTGGCCTGGTAGTTCTTTGTAGGTAGGCATTGATCTTGGGCTGCTATGATAAACCCCTCTGTTTCTGATTTCAATCCAGAGGCCATTAACCATTGGTGGGTAAGGGCTTTGTCAATATCTGCATTATTCGCTCTCTTTGGGTATTTGCCATTGAGAGGTTTTCCATGCCATTTTTCAGTCATAATAGCTAAGGCAGCAATTTTAGCACGGGTTTTCAAGCGCTTAGCTTTTTCTGTAGGTGTTTCTAGTTCGTCTAATTCTTGAATTTGTTGCAATTGGAATTCACTTAGATATTCCTTTGCCTGTTTTGTTACTGAGTAAGATGCCTTCTTGCTTTCATATTTTAAGACAAGTTTTAGCATCCAGTCCTCAGAGTTTTTCATATAGGTGTCTAGGCCAATTGTGGCTACCTTCATTGATAATGCCAGCTGTAGTAGTCCTCGACCTCCCTCTTTTCTTGGCAGATAAAGACGTTCTATATCTGCCTTAGGGTGGTGCATTCTATGCATTGTCAACAGTTTTCGTATTTTTCTGTCAACATTACATATTTCAGTAATTGACCAGTTAACGATGTTGAAACTGTAAGTCACGACTGGTATGGCTAGAGCATTGATCGCTTCGATCCTGTTTCTCGCGTTCAGCTCTGTCTTCAGTATTGCTCTCACCCTGCGATAACATTCTCTTCTGATCCTTTCCCTCATCACTGAGTGCTTGATATTGTCCCCTTCAATTACCCCTAGGTATTTGTAGCTCTCCGCTGGTTCTAACTCTTTTATGACATTTTGCTGGTCAAGGTTCACATTAGATGTATTTGTCATTTTTCCTTTGATAAAGATAGCTTTTGCACATTTATCAAGGCCAAATTGCATCCTGATGTCATCACTGAATTATTATTATTATTATTATTATTATTATTATTATTATTATTATTATTATTTTTTTTTTTTTTTTATTATTATTATTATCATTATTATGGTTCAGTAGTTTTATTTTTATAACGTGCTTTATTATTATTATCATTATTATCATTATTATTATTATTATTATTTTATGTTTGACTTTTGTTTTGCATTTGTACAAGTTGGATCCAAGTCTCACCCAGAGACCTCAAGAGACAACAAGTTAGAAGTTCATGTAGGTGTTATGCCTAGGGTACCATATATTTGGATTTGTACAGTTTTGTTCTAGTGAATGTTTAAGAAACCATAAGAAAATTATGTGTTTGCTTTAAAATTGAGATCACATAGACAGTATTTTACGTAGGATATGGGCAGTTCCCATGAGCACTATCTTTTGAACTTCAGCCATTTTGGGGTTTCCTGGTATCTGAGCTAGGCAGTAATCAGCCCGTTTCGCTGTCATTCCCAGGGCACCTATGACAATAGGTATTGTTTTCGTCTTCAGATTCCACATTTTACTAATTTCTATTTCAAGATCTTTATATTTTCTCAGTTTTTGGTAGGTCTTGACAGATACGTTTATATCGATTGGAACAGTCATATCAATGAGGAGGCATGATGTTTGTCTGAAGTCTTTCAGTATGATGTCTGGCCTATTTGCGTCTATCTTTCTGTCAGCTTGAATGGTGAAGTTCCAGAGGAGTGCAATGTAATCATTTTCAAGTACTGGGGGTGGTTTGTGTTCCCACCAGTTTTTATCATGAGGAAAGTCCAGGTTTTTGCATATTACCCAGTGAATATATTGTGCAGCTCTATCATGCCTGTTGAGATACTCTGTAGGCGCAAGCAGACTGCACATGGAGACAACATGATCGATGGTCTCATTTTGTTGTTGGCATATACGACATAATGGGGAGCTGCCGTTCTTTAATATGTTGGCCTGGTAGTTCTTTGTAGGTAGGCATTGATCTTGGGCTGCTAAGATAAACCCCTCTGTTTCTGATTTCAAGCCAGAAGCCATTAGCCATTGATGGGTAAGGGCTTTGTCAATATCTACATTATTCGCTCTCTTTGGGTATCTGCCATTGAGAGGTTTTCCATGCCATTTTTCAGTCATAATATCTAAGGCAGCAATTTTAGCACGGATTTTCATGCGCTTAGCTTTTTCTGCAGGTGTTTCTAGTTCGTTTAATTCTTGAATTTGTTGCAATTGGTATTCACTTAGATATTCCTTTGCCTGTTTTGTTACTGAGTAAGATGCTTTCTTGCTTTCATGTTTTGAGACAAGTTTTAGCATCCAGTCCTCAGAGTTTTTCAGATAGGTGTCTAGGCCAATTGTGGCTACCTTCATTGTTAATGCCAGCTGTAGAAGTCCTCGGCCTCCCTCTTTTCTTGGCAGATAAAGACGTTCTATTTCTGCCTTAGGGTGGTGCATTGTCAACATTTTTCGTATTTTTCTGTCAACATTACATATTTCAGTAATTGACCAGTTAACGATATTGAAACTGTAAGTCACGACTGGTATGGCTAGAGCATTGATCGCTTCGATCCTGTTTCTCTCGTTCAGCTCTGTCTTCAGTATCGCTCTCACCCTGCGATAACATTCTCTTCTGATCCTTTCTCTCACCACTGATTATTATTATTATCATTATTATCATTATTAACATTATTATTATTATTATTATTATTATTATTATTATTATTATTATTATTATTATTATTATTAATTAATTAATTAATTAATTAATTAATTAATTAATAATTAATCAGTTAATTAAGTCACAACTCAAAGAATAAAGTAAATGTCATTTGGAAGTCGGTTTTGCGTTTTTTTTGTATTTTCAGCTCAGAGCTGTGGCAATGCTGGAGCACCGCCGTTTTGCTACACTGTTATTACTGAGATCTTCCTCTAATATGTGGCACTTGGTGTAGAATGGAGTTTGATGTAGCTACCCTCATTTGCACCTCTTGCTGTGAGGTAGGTTCGTCTGGGACTCTCGACAGGAAGAGGTCCAACCTCGATTTAAAAACACCTACTTCAAGTTTGTACAGGTTCCTTGGGAGAATAGTAAAAAGCTGTGGGCCCCTGAAACCCAGGCTGTTGCAGTAACTGTTCCTGAAGCGCGATGGCATTGCTGGGATCTTTGGCACTGAGCAGTGTCAACCCGTTCTGGCATTGATGTCGCTTTCATTACCAAAATTTGGCACAATTCCTTCCAGGATCTTCCAGATGTATATTACTGCATACCTCTCCTGCCTTCGCTCCAGGGAGTAGAGTCTTGGCTGTTTCAGCCTTTCCCAGTAGCTGAGCAGTTGCAAAGAGACGATCTTCTTTGTGAAGCTTCGCTGGATTGCTTCAAGGTCCGCTGTTATCAAGATTTATAAATAAAAATTCATTTAAATAGTGGGAAAGCTGGAAGAAGCCTTTCGAAAAGGTTCTTTGGACGGTCTTATCATTTTATTGAGGAGGAGTAGTATTTCAAAATCTCCATTACTTTCTTTAACAAATTTACAGAACAACCTAATATATATGGTCCGAGTTTTTGATTTTAACAGTAAATATTCTCAAAGCGAGACTTCAAGGAAGCTACTCTTTAAGACTTTTAACGAAGTATTCTCATAAATTTTACAGTGAAATTCTAGAGATATCAGGCACTACTTTTTCATATATGACATTTGACTAACTTATATGGCCCATCATTAGTTTCGCCCGACAATACATTGCTAAAAGGAATACTTGTATCTTCAAGATAACTTTATAAAACCACGAAAATAAATTCTCCTTTTGTATCCGCTTTCAATAATCTAAGGAGTAACTGCATACATTTACAACAATTGAAGGAGGATTTTGAGACAAGATTTCAGGCATGATTAAAGTGCTACTAACCAGATGAAACAGTATAGTCCAAAAATTCTCATAAGATATCATAGCTAATAACTAAATGTGGAAAACTACACACAATTGAACATGGTGTTATAAATACCTCAGTTTCTGAAATAATTATCATGGGCATTATCGTAAATATAGATATTTTAAAATTCGTCACTAGAATGTCCCATTTACATATGTAAATGAAGCATATCATATGAACTCTGTTTTAAGTGTTTTCTGGAAATGTGGTCTTTTAGATGCTATGAAATCATAGCTTCATGTGATATTTTCAGGAAAAAGACAAGTAGTTTGCCGATCTATATACATGTAGAGCAATAAATCCATTCAGTTGAATTTTTTTTCGCCAACATTGGTTTAACTTTCTCACATTTCTATATTTATTAGACTGGCAGAATTATTCGAATTATTTGCATCGCATTCTGCCTTGGTCATGATGGTAAGAAATATCTAAAATTTAAAATAGATTTTCATGTTACCAATATCATGAAAATATTATTATATAATTACTGATACTGAATACAGCGGAGTTCTGATCGATGTACACAACGGAACTGTCTGTAAATTGTTTGGTTTATCGACATTTTTCGACAATTTCGTCAGATGTTTATTTTCAAAGTTTAAAATATTACGAAAAGCAAAAATACAAAAATAAAAATAAAAAACTTCCCAATATTTCATTTTCTTTTTAATTTTTTGTCATGAATTGTATGTTTGAGAAGTTGACAAGATTCGGTAAAAAAAAAAAAAAGAAACAGAGTGGAAAATAATATTCAAGACTGAAAATGAAAAATTTACGCAGAATTTCGGTCGTTCAAACGTCAAAACAAATCATCTCTTCTACTCTAGGCACAAGGCCCGAAATGTTTGGGGAGAGGACCAGTCGATTAGATCGGCCCCAGTAAGCAACTGGTGCTTTATTTATCGACCCCGAAAAGATGAAACGCAAAGTCGACCTCGGCGGAATTTGAATTAAGAACGTAAAGACAGACAAAATACCGCGAAGCATTTCGCCCGGCCTGCTAACGATTCTGCCAGCTCACCGCCTTAGTCAAGACAAATAATGGAATAAAGAGGCATAACAAAATATTTCTCCCTAGGGTGGATAGATTTTTTACGCCGGGCTTTTGACTGAAAAATTCACTCTGCAAAGCCGAGGAAAATTTCTGACCGAAGAACTGTCAGGGTTTTTGAAGCACTGAATGCATCTGGTTTTTATGACCCTTTGGCATTCATAACGCTTTAAAAAATTAAATATTTTAGATATAAACAATTAAAATCTGTTAATATATAAATAATTTGGTAGCATAGATTTTTACCCTTCCCTTAGTCTTATTTCACAGAAGTTAATATACAACTTTCTTCCCAGACACCCTCGAGTTTCTACAGGCCCTATAGGCCCTTTGTGATATAATTTTGCTTGCCGTCCCTTTTACACCTTCAAGCTCCTTTTGTAGGAGGTGACACGTATTCTGGTGGGAAGCAGTTCAAGCTAAAAAAAATCCATAAATGTTTTGACCGAAAAACTTTAAATCTGGGTCGAACAGCATTAAAGTTTGTGAATCAATGATAACTGCGAAGAAACGAAAACAGGTGGGCAGGTTAGCTGACCGATCATTGCATCAGCTTTAATTGAGAATTGGAATATATTATAGAAACACCGCGAAAGGTTAAGTAAGTTTATGCGACATATTTGACGGATGCAGATTTGCTTCTAGTGGACTAAACGTAAAATATCCAGAATATAGAATGTAAAGGGAATGTTCTTTTGGGAAGAAAACATTTTATATGCAAGGGAAGATAAAGTTGAAAAACAGAATATTGGAATATTGGCATAAATCCACATGGTAGGATGGAATGAAGCTATCCATTCTATGGAGTGAAATATGAGAAGTATTAGAATAAAGAAAGTATTGTTATTTGAATATATTACAACAATTATGAGTCAGAAAGAAGCAAAATGAACATTAAGCAAAGACCATGTAAGTGTCCAGAATATTGGCTACTATTTTATATAGGCAAATATCATATCTCGTATCTTTCTATAAGCATTATCTCCATAAAAGTAATATAAGCTGATTATTATCACATTCAATGAAATGTGAAACCAAGTAGAATCATTACAGCGTCGGACAGACTGCTTCATTCTGACTCTCGACGATCTGACTCAAAATCCGCAGAAGTTAATTTTGCTATTCATCAGTTTCTGGGGTCTATAGTACCCATTAAGTACATGCCCTCTGGTCAAAAACGGCCAGACCTATACCCAAATTAGAAAGAATCTTGCAGATCTGGCAAAATCATTTCTACACGGAAAAAAATGCTTAGTGGCGTTTCTTTTGGCTCTTTACGTTCTGATTGAAAATGCGATCGCAGTAGACTTCGCCTTTCATACTTACGGAATCGATAAAATGAATACCAGTCAAGCACCAGAGGCGACGTAATCGACTAAATGTCTTTTCAGGCCTTGTTATAAAAAAAAAAGTTTACCTCCAACCGCTGTCAACGAAATATTTCATCCATTTAGCTATATTATTCCTTATAGCATCGCAGTGTTTGCCACACACCCAAACACGCTCTGTAACACGAAGGACATTTAACAAATTTACATGGCTTAGATTGGTTCTTTTTTCACGCCTATTAAATCATCTCACCCGCGTATCAACGATATTTAGTATGTATAACTATCTACTTGTTATCTTTGGTTGAACTTGTTATCGTTGGTTTGACTCATTATTGTTCGTTGCACTACGGGTCATATATAACTGTTATATGCAGGATATTATCATACATTATTTATTGATTTCAAATTTTGTCTCAAACTTAGCAGATTCGGAGGTGGGGTAAGTCGAATACATCGATTCTAGTGATCAACTGGTACTTATTTTATGAATTCCGATAGGATGAAACCTAAGTCGTCCTCAGTGACATTCAAACTAAGAACATAAAGACGGACAAAATGCCGCTAAACGTTTTACCTGGCGTTCTAGCGATTATGCCAGCTTACCGTCTTATTATCATACTTTAATATTCCGACTAAATACCCACATCTTCCTTAGAATGGTTTCTGATTTAGACATAAGGCCAGAGAGGTTGAGGTGATGGGGAGTAGTCGATACGTTCGACCGTGATAAGATGAAATGCAAAGCTAACTGTCATAATTTTGAATTCAGGTACAAGTCATCAAATTGTTATCATCAATATATATAGTGTACGAACGCACGCAATCTCTTCAATGAAACAATGGCATTCTACACACACACACACACACACACACACACACACACACACACACACACACACACACACACACACACACATGCGCTTATAATTTATACACACATACAGACATACACCTACACTCTTGTAGATTGTCTGAGCGTGTGTGTGTGTGTATGTGTGTGTGTGTGTGTGTGTGTGTGTGTGTGTGTGTGTGTGTGTGTGTGTGTGTGCGTGTGTAAACAAAATACGTTACCTATCCCTCTAACACAAAGCTACAACGCAGCCATGTAACTGAGTACAGTGATTTCCGGGAAAGAACACTCTTCATATAAGTGTTATATGCATTATAACATTTTAAGTATCGCATCCCACAGGGATTCTTTCTTATTAACTCACTATACAAGGACACGCATCACATCATTACTCTCTCCCTACTGGAGTTCTATATACATTTAAAAATGCTGTGTAGTCACATCCTACAAGGTCACGACCACCTATATATCATTGTATATTGAACAACATCACAAGTTTTCACACTTGCTTATTTGAAAACATTTCATATAACGACTGTACCGCTAAACCGAGTCCGTAATATTGCATCTGAGTTTCCCCTGACACTAAGTAATTGCCATTACCTAATCCTTATGCTGTATAGAGTCATTAAATTTCAATCACGCAAAATTATACCTTAAATATAGCTAAATGTAATGAATGTAAATATAAGTATAACATAATATTCGTTACCGGTTTACGCAGAAACACTTTATCCCCGGCTGTATCATGTTTCATCACTTCCACTGAACCGGCACCTCGGTAGAAATAGCCTATGTTGTAAAATATCACGCACAAAATATCACAGAGCTTCTGAATCAGCAGAAACCCTTGGGGAAGCCTTCGTTTTGTTACTTGTCCTAGAATTGGCAGCTTAATTTCCTCGAAACACATTCTACGATCTTCAAACTGATGCATTGTGTTATATAATCTCGGTTACACGTTTGCTGAAAATGAGAAAGGTTAGTAACGTGTAGAATCTCTTTCACCATAGGTCGGCCGAATTAGTGTTGACATAGAGCTGAATCAGACCAACAATAGCTAAATCAGCCAAGTAAAGAAAAAACTGACGATAACGATGTGAACGGGACTGGAAGAAATGGTTAAGGTGCTGTACCTGGCAGGTGTCCCACTCTACAACAAGGTGGACCCGGTCATAATCCAGCAACTGCTCGCGATGCTACAAGATATGAGTGGAGTAAACAAGTAAACATGATGGCTATAGAGAGTTACTACCGGAGCACCCCAGTGGATGTGAATGGTGTGTTCGTCAAAGCGTACAGAAAACGAATGCACAATGCATGGAAAGCAATGAATCTGTTTGAAAATACTAAACAGTGATTATGTGACCAAGCAAGAGGAATACGAACGAATGAATGTTTAATACAACTGAAACTAGAAGCTATTAAAAGAAGGATATCGTGTAATGCTTAGCATACAAGAAACGAAAATGGCATAGTAGAAGATATGGACATTTGTTCGCAAGTGTATACCAGCGTGAACTGTGAAAGAATTGAGGTCAGTGACTACTTAAACAATGAAGATCGATTAATAACTGACAAGATTTTCCACCTATTAAATACAGAAGGGACAGCGTTTATGTGCGACTTTAAGAAGGCTAACCAATGGCGACTAAATCAAGAGACAAGTAAAGTCAATAATATATTGAGATACATTGAAACAAAGAACATCACACAAACAAATAATCTTCTCAAGTCTGCTAATAGAACTGTGACGGGAAGGATGGGATTGAGAACAACTGAGAACAGAACAATGACGGATAGAGGAAGAAATAAACAACCTTACTAGAAAAGGAGAATTTCTGAAGATATAAACTCCTTGAACAGTGTAGTGTCAATACTTGTCAAGAAAAGAAATGGAGAACTTAAGAATGAATAGAAATTCGAAAAAGTTAGGAAGACGTATGGTGTAGATACAAAAGGTCTGAATGTTGTAACTGAAAAACTGGAGCAGCTCATACATGCAAAGATAGCAAAGCTAACTATGTTTTAACAACGGATTAAACAATACCAGGATTGACTATCACAAGGTTTATTATATGATTCCACATTCGTAGATCATTGAGTGCTTAGATCTGTTTGGAATTGCTAGAAATGTAATAACTTGCTCTAAAAGCAGGTAGTAATTTTACCATGTCTTTATTCTTAGTACACCTTTTGAAGAGTGCAGTTCGATTTTAACAGTTTTTAACAGATATTTTCAAAGCTATATAGGAAGTGACAAAGGAGCATATTCGGTATATTTTGCTTTATGAGTTCAATAAAGGCAACGGTGCAACGGAATGTGTGAGCAATATTAATGCTGTTTATAGGGATCGGACAATAAGCATAAGCCAATATGAACGGTGGTTCCAGAAATTCCGAGCCGGAAACTATAGCCTAGAAGACGAGCCGTGTCCTTGAAGAGCTCGACGAGGACGTCCTGCGAACCCTGGTGGAACAAAATCCAATCGTAACTGTTCAGAAATTAGCAGGGAAACTTGGATTTGGTCATTCAAACATTCATCATCAACTCCGTGCTATCTGAAAAGTCAGCAGATGGGAGTTAATGATTTCTACAAGCTTTTCGAGTCTAATCGCGCGCAGAGAGTGAATGTGTGCTCTTCTTTGCTGTCAAATTTCACGAATGAGCCTTTTTTTATGGACAGAATAGTGAGTGTTGACGAGAAAGAGGATCTCTATAAAATTGTCAAGTACTGAAGATAGGGGATAGGGAAAGGAGAAACACCGGTACCCCAGGCTAAAAAAGGTCTTCACCCACATAAGTTGTTGTTATCTGTTTGGTGAGATTTAGTCCACTTTGAACTTTTAAACCCAAACGAAACGATAACAAACAAGATCTACTCCAAGCAGCTTGAGCGGCTTAAGCCAGCGCTAGTAGAAAATCAACCATCTTTGGTTTCAAGACTAAATGTGTTTTTCCATCAAGATAATCCTCAGCCACGTACAGCGAGGATGACCTTCCAAAAGCCGGAGCAGTTTGAATGGGAAACGATGTTCCACCCATCATATTTGCCTAATATTGCTCCATCTGATTATCATTTATTCCGCAGTCTTCAAAATCGTTTGGACGGAAAAAATATGAATTTGTAGACCTGGTCAGAGGAGTATTTTCGTCATGGACAAGTGAATTTTGGAACAGGAGCTTTGGAGGTCTACCAGATAGATAGAAAAACATTGTGGAAAATGAAGGAGAGTATATTTTAGATGAAAAAATAACTTAGCTGCACCGCTTCTACGGTGCAGAATGTCATATTGTATTAATCCAATAAAAGGCATCACATCTACATGGACAGCATAGAATGCTTAATATCACTTGCTTGCATCACCATTAAGCCTGTAACTCTTATATACATGAGCCAATTTAGAAGCCTCTAAGGTTGGAAACAATAGCCAGATTTCTTTAAATCGCAGACTGATATCTTGCAAAAAGACACATTGAATAATGTTGTCATAGGAGAATTAGGCGAGATGATCGTGGTTGGAATGTTTTTTATCATAAATCTGGTAAATCATGATCCATGGCAAAAATTTGAACAATGACGATAAATCCTATCAGTTTTTGTAATCCATCCACTAAACAACCGATTTCACAGCACGCAATGAAGCTAGAATCAACATTAATTACAACGAAACTTGTTACTATTTCTCTCTCTCTCTCTCTCTCTCCCTCTCTCTCTCTCTCTCTCTCTCTCTCTCTCTCCCTCTCTCTCTCTCTCCCTCTCTCTCTCTCTCTCTCTCTCTCTCTCTCTCTCTCTCTCTCTCTCTCTCTCTCTCTTCTCTTTCTCTCTTCCTCTATTTCACTATTTTTCTCTGTTTGTCTCACTCTTACAGACAGACACACGCTATATGACTTTCTCTTCGCCTCTGTTCAATTCTAAGTCAATCAAGAAATATTTTTCTGTGTTCTGATAATTAAATTTACTAAAGCAAACGTTTTCACCGATGAACATTATCACAATTTCGGTATAACTACTACAACATTGTACTAATATGTAATCTTACTCTGTATAAACTACAATCAACGTGACCACTATCTGTAGAACAGTAATGTGTACTAAAAGTATGAATACTATGCTAGTCATTGTATGCGATGCTCCTCCATATATACAGGGTATTTAGTGCAGAATCAGACCTTATATTCCCCAGCTGAATCACAAAACACACAATCTAAGGTCGATGCTATGGGTTATGGAATAAAAGAAGTGGCCAAGTGATTAGAGGTATTTGGCTCAAGATCGTATGTTCGATCCCTGGTGGCACGTTGTACTTTTGAGCAAGACACTTTATTTAACATTGCCACAGTTCACTCAGCTGACAAAAATGAGTTGTACTTGTAATTCAAAGGCCCGGCCTTGTCACATTCTATATCCCGCCGAATCTCCTGGAGAACAACTTTAAAGATGTTCGGATTTGTGGAGTGCTCAGCTACTTGCGCGTTGAATTCATAGCAGGTGTTCGGTTGATCGGATAAATTGGAACCATAGGAGTTGCAAGCGACAAAGTGTCTGTTTTGATTAGAACAGTTTCCGATGGCATTCAAATCCAGAGCGTCAGAAAAATAAAGTAAAACGTCTAACAAGTATTATTTTTAACCTTCTCAACAAAGAATTACTGTGTAAAGTATTTTTACATTTTGTTTTATTTGTTTCAACCACTGGACTGCAAAGAACCCGTAGCACCACTTTAAAGAGTAAAGTCGATCAAGTCGTACTGAGTTCTTTGTACTTAAGACTTAAATCTCGTACTTATGCAGAACTTTTGCAGAATCACCAAGTACCAAGTTAAAAGGACGATTTTCAAACGTACTAGGAGGGAATCTATCCCACAAAAAAAACATTCAACCACTCGCACACATACGTAAATAGCACATATGTGTGTGTTTGTGTACACCCCCCCCCACACACAAACATGCACACACACATGTACATATACAAATACATATATTGCTATCTAGATATATACGTACAAAACACATACACACACAGACATATATATCGCTTCAGACCATAGATCATACATCATACTCGCTCGCCTCTCACTAAATCATAATCTCAACAACGCCAACTGTATGACGTTACCATAATCATCCATACGAATTACACTATGCGCAGTACATAACAAAGCAGAATGATATATTCTCCAACGTGTTTGATACCACGAAAAGCGTTATATAGTGTACCAAAGTATTTTGTAAAATATGCACCGTACCAATGCAGTGAAATGTAGATCGGTGCATCGCGAAAATAATGAAACTATATTAAAAAATACGGAATGTTAAAAATAAAAGCTGGAGATGAATCAAAGCTATGTTTATCGCAAACATGTTCAAAGAAAAAAAATATAGTATAATACTCAAAACACAAAGTGAAGATTTTTTTTCCTTAACAAGTTGCATATATTCATTGAATAAAGAAGTAAGTATATTATAATTCTCTGCAGTTAAAATTTATCGACTAAATTTATATTTATTGAAGGAAATATACACCAGGTTCTTTTAATAAATTTCCTTGTTTTGGTTCACCAAGTACGCGAAAGTATTTTTATTAGCATTAAAGTGTGGAATTCTTAAAACACATTCTAGAAACCAATTGCGTACATATATATGTGTGTGTTTGTGTGTACGAAAACACATGCAAATATGAATATATAATACAAATATGTATGTCGTTAAAAGCTTATACAATACCACTCCACTATAGTTGTCAGTTATATTAAAACTATAAATAAGAGTATCTAAAAGATACCATCATGCTAGAGATAGCGGTCAATCAAAACTTGACTCTAAAACCACATCAAGTATTCATACAGCACGAGGGGAGACGACAAGGAGACAAAATAAACTAGCAAAAAATTATTGGATAATTCCAGATCCCGGATTTCTGTCTTTGCATTAGAAATGCTTTGCCTCATCAGCGGAATATACACAAAATAGTACATAAATACAAATATATATATATACACAACATACGAATACTTACAAATATATATGTATATACAACATACGAATTTTCAACTATATATAAGCTGGGGATTATAAAGAAACGAATAAATATCACGGAGGCAAATTGGCTGAAAGAAAAACGTAGAAAATAAAATGATAGGGCACGATCTCCTGCATCGTGGCTGCCATCAGTATTCTCCAATATGTTCGATTAAGGCTGCACCAAATTTCCTCGTCTATAACCCCAGGAAAGAGTAAACAAGACTTGAAGCTTTTTCATTTAATTTGGAAGAATATCTTTCTTGGCTACGAAGTCATACTTGATTACGAATGATGGCTAAGAAAACGATATTTCTGGCAGTCCGTTGATTAGGACGACGAGAGTTCCAGTGGATCCGATCGATGGAACAGTCTGCTTGTGAATTGAACGTGCAGGTGGTTGAGTACTCAACGGAGGTGCTTAGTCTTAATGTAGTTCTCAGTGAGATTCAGCATGACAATAAGTGTGACAAGGTCGGCAATTTGAATTACAAGGACAGCCGCTTTTTACCAGTTGAGTGGCTGGAGCTATATGAAATAAAGTGTCTTGCTCAAGGATGGAACGCATTACTAGGAATTGAACTCACGTCCGCGAGGCGAATAACTTAGTCACTAAGCCACGTACCTTGGCAAGGGCAAGATATGAACCGTATAGCATAACACACCTTCTTTTCTACTAAACCACGACCTTAATACAACTAGTGTATGCTATATAACATCACCACGTCCTTTTATTTTAGCCAATGAAGGGTATTTTAAGTTCTTGTTCATCTTGCTAAAATTAGGATCCAGCAGGTAAGGGCAAATTAGATAATGTAACGATAACTACAGCTAAAATAACGGGATGGCCATGGCCAGAATGCCTTTGATTATAGGTCCGCTCGATCAGTTTTGACATAGGGATAAAATATTCCATATATTTATTTCGATTTCTTTATAATCACCAGAAATTGCATGTAATCACACAGGTCGGTTTACTTCAACTCAATATAACCGTTCTTATACAATAGAGTAATGATGCATTTGAATCTCATTAAACCAGCAACTTCACATGACCGCTTGCGAAACATGTCTTTTCTGCCATGAAACTACAATTTTCATGTATCATATACACTCACTACTACCCTAGTTCTGTCTCCTCATGGGTTCATATAATCGCAATGTACTCCAACCAAATCTAAGCATAGGGCCTTGAAACTTTTGGGGGTAAGGGGATAATAGATTATATGGTCTCCAGTGAGTAACTGGTATTTATTTCATCGACTGCGAAAGGAGTAAAGGCAATGTCGATCTCGGCGGAATTTGAACTCGGAACGTAGCGGCAGACGAAATGCCGCTAAGCATTTCGCCCAGAGTGCTAACGATTCTGCCAGCTCGCCGCATTACAACCTTCATATAACTATAACTACCTTATACAATGTAAGGATATCTTTGCTAAGTCGATTATCAAATATACATCTTAATGTGTTATCATATATGTATATATATATATATATATATATATATGTGTGTGTGTGTGTGTGTGTGTGTGTGTGTGTGTGTGTGTGTGTGTGTGTGTGTGTATATGTATGTATACACACACACACTCACACACACACACACACACACACAAACACACACACACACACACACACACACACACATATATATATATATATATATATATATATATATATACATACATATACATATACATACAGGAGTGGCTGCGTGGTAAGTAGCTTGCTTACCAACCACATAATTCGAGGTCCCGTCCCACTGCGTGGCGTCTTGGGCAAGTGTCTTCTACTATAGCCTTGGGCCGACCAAAGCCTTGTGAATGGATTTGATAGACGGATACTGAAAGAAGCTCGTCGTATATGTGTGTGTGTGTGTGTGTGTGTGTGTATGTGTGTGTGTGTGTGTGTGTGTGTGTGTATTTGTGTGCCTGTGTTTGGCCCGCCCCAACATCGCTTGACATGCGATGCTAGTGTGTTTATGTCCCCGTAAGTTAGCGGTTCGGCAAAAAGAGCCGGATAGAATAACTAGTAGGCTTACAAAGAATAAGTCTGAGACAATTTGCTCGACTAAAAAAAGGTGGTCCTCCAGTTTGGCCGCGGTTAAGTGACTGAAACAAATAAAAGAATGAAAGAATACATACATACATACATACACACACACACACACACACACACACACACACACACATATATATATATCGAGAGAGAGGGAGAAAGAGAGATGAACTTTTTCACTAAAGAGTCGTTATGAAATGATCAAGCCCTTATTAGCACTACCTCCATAATTCCAAATGCAAAGTACCGGCATCCCCACTCACGTCAGTGTAACTAGTGTTTCAATATCCATACAGAATGCAATATATTTTTAGATAATCATGCAGGCGTACGCTCGTACAAATTCGGTATCTCTTATTACATTCTCGCGTTCTGTCATTCTGTCCTCTGTGAGTTACTATCTAGATTCCCCTCCACTAAAATTGTTCTGCAAATACAGGGCGAATAAATATTTATTTTCTCTCTCTCTCTCCCTCTGTCTCTCTCAATCTCCTCCTCTCTCTCTTTCACACACGTATATCTCACCAAATATCTCATGTTATTTTCATATTTTCTTACAACAGTTTAAACAGAATCTATATTATTGAGTAAATATCACTTTTATTTTAGCAAATTTATATGATCAATATATTAGCAAGTAAAAAAAAATACTCCCACCTTTTTTATAATGACAATACCTTTATCACCATAAACACGACATAGGAATTTTTTTCTCGATAGAACGTAACCATCATAGAAATAGGAGAAACCATCAGCTTTTAAGCAAGCACATTATACAACAGAGGGAGCCCCTATAAGTTTGTTAGGTAAATCCTAAACACCCTCCTAAACCTGTGCAAATACATGCAGCATACAGCTGCACTAAACAAATACTACTGTACAACAAGACAAGTGGTAGGGGACACTTTTGCTAAGAAGACCTCACCCATGCTCCTAAATCCGTATGCAATAATAGAATTTAGAAAGGCAGCGAGCCGGTAGAGACGTTAGCACGCCGGGCGAAATGCTTAGAGGTATTTCGTTTGCCTCTACGTTCTGAGTTCAAATTCCGCCGAGGTCAACTTTGCCTTTCATCCTTTCGGGGTCGATTAAATAAATACCAGTTACACACTATAGTCGATATAATCGACTTAATCCGTTTGTCAGTACTTGTTTGTCTCCTCTGTGTGTAGCCCCTTGTAGGCATTAAAGAAATAAGAAACGTTAGCACGCCGGGCGAATTGCTTAGCGGTATTTCGTCTGTCTTTACGTTCAAATTCCGCCGAGGTCGACTTTGCCTTTCATACTTTCGGAGTCAATAAATTAAGTGCCAGTTGTGTACTGGGGTCGATATAATCGATTGTCTCCTTGCCCCAATATTTAGGGTCTTGTGCCTAGAGTAGAAGAGAATATTAACCGCTACTTTCAACAGCAAGATGTGCGTCACAAGACAACAGCTCACTCCGCCTTAAAACTATTCACGATCATTATATAAAACTCACTCCAGCTCAGTCACTATTTCGAGATGCGGAGGCGCGTAGACTAGTGGTTAGAGTGTAGGACCCATGATTATAAGATTGTGGTTTCGATTCCTGGACCGGGCGACGTTTTGCGTTCTTGAGCAATGCACTTCATTTCACGCTCTTCCAGTCCACTCAGCTAGCAAAAATGAATAATCCTACGACGAACAAGAGTCCCGTCCATGTGGTGAATATATGCGCCATGAAACCGGGAAACCAGCCCTTATGAGTCGGTATGACTCGAGAAAGTAACTTTAATATTTTTACTATTTTCAGATCAACAGAAAATATAATCCTTTATTCTATCTCAACTGTTGCTTTCAGTAACACATTATGCAGTATAGAAAACTCACTCACTACCTATAAAACAATATTTTCAGAATAGCATCAGACAATTTCACTTTAACACATTTTATATTCACAATTTACAAGAGGGATACACGACTTATATATTGTACACCACCTGAACTGCAACTTTCAGCAACACTAAATACAATATCCACCTATTTTCTTACACTCCGCCTTCACTGTTAAGCTCTACGTACGCATCTCAGAAACAGCTCTTAATTTCATAAGTCGGTAGGAGGATATACTCAAAAGTAAACCCCTCACCGCATATTAACCGCTACTTTCATTTGCAGGAGAACATCATACCACGCCACAAATGCTACTTTCTTTGTCACTGTATAAAACTCAAGAGCAGTTATTACTCCACTTTAACTTTACCATTCCGTTGCAGGGTATGAACTTAAAGTATACCTCTCACTCCACATTAACCGCTACTTTCTGTAGCAACAACAACATTTCACTCCTTACTAACTGCTACCTTCAATATCATTGTAATCAACCCGCTTCAACTCAAACGCTATATAGCATAGAAAATATAATCTCTAACTTTGCCGCAACTAACGCTTTCAGTAAAACCGTATACCGAACAGGAAAATATTTCACTCGCCGAAAACTAATTTTTTTTTTTTCATAATAACGCGATAAATCACAAGAGTATTTTATTTTACACATACAACTAATCTTTTTTTATTCAATATCAAAGCGTACAGAGATGTGTTATTTTCATATTAAAAGATACTGTGTAATACAGCATAAGAACACGTTATCTCATTCCAATTACATTACTACATTGCAATAACTATTTACTCCGACTAAACCGCCGCTTTCATAATCACATTATACCACATAGCAACAACGATTTATTTCACCGCTACTTCAGAATGACAGTATACAGCACACGACTAAATACACTGATTTCATTTCAACTGTAAACTTCATCGCACAACGCAACTCAAACACTCACCCTATCTTAGATACTACTTTCGGCAGCTTCATTGATATATAACACAATAAAAGGCCTTATACCATCACGACCACTACTTTCAGAATCACGTTATACATCACAAGAGGACTTCCCTTATTTCATTTTCATCTGAAATATCATAACGTGTGGCTCAATGTACAATGCAGGAATAATTCACTCTTCAAATTAAAAGCTTCTCTTATAATATAGCACCAGAACACACGTGGATTCATACAACTTGGATAAATGCATTTCGAAACCTCAGTAATATTTTCTTACATCAGCTTAATACCATTTCTTAATAGAAACATTTCTTATACTTTACCATAAATATTACGTTAGTGTCAATCTATACAACTAAGTAACACATTCTGATAATACAACTTTCCCTGCTGTTTCACTACTACTGTATACAACACCATAAGCGTCAGTACTATCGTATACAGCGCAGTAATGCTTTCTTACAACTCTAACGTAACAACTGTCTTCTCTATATCAACACAGTAGCACTTTCTTATACTCCAGCATAACAGCCGCTTTAAGTGTCATTGTATATAACACACACAGTATGGATTTCCTGACTCCGCCTTAGCTACTACTTTCAGCATCACCGTATGCAACACATTGACGCTTTCTTACACTCCACCTTTGTTGCCTTCATTATGATTGTCAATCAACAACACAAACACATTGTTAAATTACAACATTACTAATTTCATTATTATTGTAAATAACACAGAACGCTTTTTCTCCAACTTCATTTAAACTGCTATTTAACATAACAGTAAGTATAATACAGTAAGGAGCTTTCTCATACTCCATCTGAAATGCTCCTTTCAGTATCACTGTTTAGAAATCAGAGTCAACTCACACTCCACCTAAACTTCAATCTTCTTTAGCAAGGCATACGGCTTAACAAAATCTCTCACTCCACATTAACCGCTACTTTCATTAGCGCATAATATATATCCCCATAAAACGTCTCATTCCACCCATACTGCTACTTTCACTATTAGTATATACAGTTCAGTGCAACTCAGCCACTACCTTCAGTATACACCATAAGAAGACTTCTCACTCCACATTAAGCGCTGCTTCTATTAGCAGAGTATATGTATCACATGAAAACACCTTACTCCACCTTAACTGCTATTTTCACTATCGGAGTAAACAACTCGATGCACTTCTACTGCTACTTACAATAATAAAGTGTACAGCATGGGAAAAAATCTATCACTCTCTTTAATCCGATATATTTAGAATCTCATATACAACGTATGGTCACATGATGTTACACACTGACAATTTCCTCCACTCCAGCTTAGCTATCAGTGTCACTGATACAGTATACGAGAGGGTAATGCTTTCTCGCACTCCGACTTAACTGCTACTGTCAATATAACTGTATACGACTCAGAACCAGCTCGCACTCCAACAAAAAGAATCATTTAACTCCAACTTAACTGCTACATCTAGAATTGTTGTATGAAGCGAAGCACTAACTCTAGATCTACTAACTTTAGTTAAATTGTTCTTTACGTATACAGCACATCAGAATCCCTCGCTACATTCTAAACACTAAACCTAAACCCAACAAAATCTCTCACACCAACGTAAGGCCTTCGTTCTCAATCAGCTAAAACAGCGCAAAACAAAATCAATTCATTTAAACTTCACTTAACCTAAATGTATATATCATATCTAAATATACATTGTAGAAATAATGTTCTTTAATGATTTATTATAAGAATACTCATGACTCAATTCCACATGGACGACTGTATATAAAATCCATTTTTCATTTAGAATCATTGATTGCTATACAGAAGACTTTCGTACACAGTACCCTAAAGCCCAGATGCACTTTCTTATACTCCACCTCAATTTCCACTTTTAGTATAGCTTGGTATAATACCGATTTACCTTAACTACTAATTTCAGTGTCACCTAAGACAGAAGAGCAATGCTTTCTTGCACCTCAACTCAACTGCCACTTTCACTATCCATATAATCAGCACATTACGCTTTCACATACCCCATCTTAATTGCTATTTTTTGTAATAATATATGCAGTAGGCAGGAGTGGCTGTGTGGTAAATAGCTTGCTTATCAACCACGTGGTTCCAGGTTCAGTCCCACTGCGTTGCCCCTAGGACAAGTATTTTCTACTATAGCTTCGGGTCGACCAAAGCCTTGTGAGTGGATTTGGTAGACGAAACTGCAAGAAGCCCGACACACACACACACTATATATATATATATATATGTGTGTGTGTGTGTGTGTGTGTGTGTGCGTGCGTGCGCTTGTGTGCCTGTGTTTGTACCCCCACCATCGTTTGACAACCGATGCTAATTTGTGTCCGGTTTCGTAAATAGCGGTTCTGCAAAAGAGACCCGATAGAATAAGTACTAAGCTTACAAAAAATAAGTCCTGGTGTCGATTTGTTCGACTAAAGGCTGTGCTCCAGTACAGTCGCACTCAAATGACTGAAACAAATAAAAGAATAAAAGTACAGTAACGCTTCCTCACACTCCACTTAAATGTGACTTTCAGTATCACAGAAAATAACTTAGAATCAGCCCTTATTCTATCTGAATCTCAACAATCACTAGCACAGTATAGACCAGGGTTTCTCAACGGGAGCCAAAGCATTTCTTAGGGGCCATAACATATTAAACATTGTTGTTGCTGGTATCCTTTCGTCTCGGGAGACAATGGAGTTGCGCATAAACTACTCTTTCTAAACTTTCTACTTCTCTAGATGCCTTAAGCTGCGGGACAGAGTGGGGATAAAACCTTAGCATGGGAGCCATAGCAATTTCGCATTGCATTAAAGGAGGCCACGGCCAGCATGAGGTTGACAAAACTGGTATAGACTATAAGCAAACCTCTCACTCCATAGTAACCGCTACTTGCATTAGCGCAGTATTTAACATCAGAAAACGTTTCACTCTACCGATACTGCTACTCTCATTATCAACATTTAGAACTTACTGCATCTCAACTGTACTTTCAATAACACGGTATACAACGTAGGAAAACCTTTCACGTTCCATAATCAAATATTTCCAGTATCATGTTATAAATTACTAGGACGCTTCATTGCAGATACATTTTTCTTCTACTCAATATTACAGTTTACGACGCCGGGGAAAAATGCTTAGCGGCATTTCGTCCGTCTTTACTTTCGGAGTTCAAATTCCACCAAGGTCGACTTTGGCTTTCATCCTTTCGGGGCCAATAAAATAAGTACTAGTTGAACACTGGGGCTGATATAACCGACTTATCCCCGCTCCCGAAATTGCTGGACTTGTGCCAAAATTTGAAATGGATATTATAGGTTACAAGACAAAGATACATCTTATCCACATTAAACGCTATCCCTATAATTAAACACAAGAATACACATTATATTATTCCAAATATTCTACTACATTTGGAATCACTATTTACAAGATACAAAGTGAACACTGACTCATTTGTTACAATCGTAATCACAAACTATCTTATACAAACAACATACTATTTAGCACCAATTTAACTGCTACATTTAAACCCACAGAACCATATATATTAACTTCACCTCAGTTACTACATTCAGTGGATAGCATAGCAAATCCTCTCTCTCTAATCTAAACACTAACTTCTGGTGTATAATATTGAGCAATTGGAAATATCTTACGTCATCATAACCGCTACTTTCAGTACCACGGTGTACATCACAGAAATATTTTCTTTTTTTATCCTCTCCTGAAATATAATTATTGCTATCTCAGTGAACAGCACAAAAAGATTTCTGACTTGAAAGTAAGGAATGCACTAGAACACATATGACTTCATGCTACTTGGACTAATGCATTTAGAAGCAACATAGCCATTTTCACTGAAACGAGCTTTGTCACATTTACTATCATCGTGCACAACACGGTAACTCATTCTAATAGTCTACCTTAACTGCAACATTTAGTTTTACTCTTTGCAACACGTTTACGCATTTTCCTCCTCCGCCATAACTGCCACTTTTAGCATCGTTGCATTAGAAACAGTAACAATCAACTTATGTTACGTTCAGTACCATTGTATAAAATTCTGAATCAAATCGTATTTCACTTAAACCTTAATAATCATTAGCTCAGTATACAGCATAGCTAAATCTCTCACGACACGTTAACCGCTAATTTCTCAGGCGCAGGTTATATCCCCAGAAAATTACTAAATTTATAGAACACTGTAAAGCAGAATTCATCTATGTAATAGAATAATGCGTTCTTACACTCCAAACAACTGCTACTTTAAATATTTTGAGCATACGTTAGCAACTCCCTTCACACCACCTTAAACTCAACAATATTTAGTTAGGTAACACCTCTCACTCCACGATACCGCTACTTTCATTAGCGGAATAGATATCACCGTAACACCTCTCACTCCACCCTAACTGCCACTTCCATTATACATGTATACAACGCACTACACTTCTAGCGCTACTTTCAGTAACACAATATATAATACAGGAAACTCTTTCACGGTCCAATTTCACTGCTATCTTTACAATCAAAGGAAGCAAAATAGGTCTAAATACTCTGACTCCACCTCAATTGTTACTTTTGGTGTAAAGTGTAGCACAGCTTCTCTCTACACTCCAATCATTAATTTCGATAGCATAATATAAAGCAAAGAAAGACCTCATATCACGAAACGCGACGCTTTACGCGATACTTTCAATGTCATGTTATGCATCACACGACTAGGAAAATATCATAATCAGAACTTCAGTGTGCACTACAGGAACAACCCTGGCTTCAGTTTAATAAACACTGGTGGTATATATAATACAGTACCAGAAATCACGTGGTTTTATTCAAACTGGACTACATTTAGAATTGATATAAGAATGTTCACTAAATCCAGCTCCAATGTTACATTTAGACTCACTGTATACAAACCATTTGCATCTTCGTACACCCCGCTTTAGCTGCTACTTTTATTATCACTGTGTACACAACAGTAACGCTTTCTTACGCACCAACGTAACAGCTATCTTCTGTCTCAACACAGTAGCACTTTCTTATACTCCACCATAACCGCCACTTTCCGTATCACTACATGCAACACAGTAAGGATTATCAGCACTCCGCCTTAGTTTCTACTTTCAACATCGAATACAACACAGGAATGCTTTCCTACACTCCAACTTAGCTGCTACCATCGCTATCATTGCTAACGGCGGATAACGATTTCTCACGCTCCAGCTGAACTGCTACTTTCACTTTCACTGTATAAAACTCACAAGCTACTCTCACTCCACCTAAACATTAGCATTCATTAGCATAGTATACAGCATAAGTAAACATTAACCGCTACTCACATGAGTACAGTATATATCACCATAAAACGCCTCCCTTCCTCCTAACTGCCACTTTCAGTATAAATGCAAATCCCTCTCTACACCTCAGCTGCTACTTTCAGTAACATAGTCTACGACACACGGAAATCTTCCTCTCTGTTTTTCAATATTTTCCGAAACACGTTATAAAATCCAAGAGCACATTATTTCGATACATATTCACTTTACTGTACAATATCACAGTTTGCAAAACAAAGACTTGACATATTTCATATTAAATACTATTCCTATAATACTCCGCAAAAAACATGAATATTATTCCAGTTACAATACTGCTTTATGAATTATTATTTACAAAACAGAAACCGTGTTCTCTGTGCACTCCAACTGAACTGCCTCTTCTATAATCAGTGACTGTCAAACTACATATTAATTCACTCCAGCGTAACTGCTGTCTTTAGAATTATAGGATGCAATATAGGGTCCAACATAATCTCGACACCTCAGTTACTGCTTTCGTTGGACTGCATAGCAAATTCTCTTTCTTCAATCTAAACACTAATTTCTGGTACGTAACATGCAGAAATTGAAAATTTCTTTCGCGATTATAATCGCTACTTTCAGTGTCGTGTTGTACACCACAGAAAATCTTTATTTCGTCCACATCTCAGATACTGTAGTCACTATCTCAGTGTACAGTACAGGAAAATATATTCCTTCAACTTAAAAAGAAAACAAAAATGTATTCTATATTCTTTTCTACTCTAGACACAAAACCCGAAATTTGGGGGTGGGGGCCAGTTGATTAGATTGACCCCAGTACGCAACTGGTACTTAATTTATCGACCTCGAAGGATGAAAAGCAAAGGCGACCATGGCGGAATTTGAACTCAGAACATAAAGACAGACGAAATACTGCTAAGCCTTTCGCCAGGTGTGTTAACGTTTCTTATTTGTTTATTGCCCACAAGGGGCTAAACATAGAGGGAATGAACAAGGACAGATAAAGTGATTAAGTCGATTACACTGCCCCCAGTGCGTAACTGGTACTTAATTTATCAACCCTGAGAGGATGAAAGGCAACGTCGACTTCGGCGGAATTTGAGCACAGAACGTAACGGCAGACGAAATACCGCTAAGCATTTCGCCCGGCATGCTAATATTTCTGCCAGCTCGCCGCCTTGAATGTATTCTATATACTTTTCTGCTCTAGGCACAAGACCCGAAAGTTTTTGGAAGGGGGCCAGTCGATTAGATCGAACCCAGTACGCAACTAGTACTTAATTTATCGATCCCGAATGTATGAAAGGCAAAGTCGACCTCGGCGGAATTTGAACTCAGAACGTCACGGCAGACGAAATAGCGGTAAGCATTTCGTCCGGCGTGCTAACGTTTTTGCCAGCTCGCCGCCTTAAATGTATTCTATATTAGAAGACGCATGTCTTCATTCTTCTCGGACTAATTTATTTAGGTTATCATCATAACCATTTCCATTAAAACGAAATTCTCCGTTACATTTAGAATCACTGTAAACAAAACTATCAATTTCTTACACCCCCAGCTTCATAACCACGTTCATTATCATTAGATATAACAGATGTATTGCTTTATTACACTCCAACATGACTTATCTTCCCTATCAATACAGTAGCATTTTCTTCATACTCCATCTTAACTGCCACTTCAATTATTATTGCAAGCGTCACAATAAAAATGGGGTTCTCTCCACCTTAACTACTACTGCTTCCAGTGTCTCTTTATGCAACACAGTAGCACTTTCTTACGGTCTACCTAACTTCTACTTTCTGTATCAATATAGTGGCACTTCTTTACGCACCACCATAACTTCTACTTTTAGTATCACTGTATCCAACGCAGTAATAATTACCTGCATCCCGCCTTAGCTACTAGCTTCAGTATCATCGTATATAACACAAACTGTTGTCTTACACTACACCTTAACTGCAACTGTCATCATAAGCTCATAAAATACAGTAACCATTCCTCACACTACAATTTAACTGTTACTTTCCATATCATTGTATAAAATTCAGAATCAACTCTTATTTCCCTTAAACTTCAACAAATATTAGCATGCTTTCCAGCATAAGAAAACCCCTCACTCCACATTAACCGCTACTTTCATTAATACAGTATATATATATATCCCTGCCAACGTCTCACCCCACCGATACTGCTACTTTCATTATCACTGTATACAACTCACTGCAGCTCAACTGCTACTTTCACTAACACGATATACCGTTCAGGAAAGTCTTTCACGCTCCCTAATAAAATATTTTCAGTATCACGTTATATTCAACAAGCGCGCATTATTTCAGATACGATATTTATTTTCTATTCAATAACATAATTTAAAATCCAGAGACATGTTTTATTTTATTCGAATCTCTATCCTTATAATGCATTACAGCAAACAATTTTTCTTTAAATTTGAGTACAGCAATCCCTCGCCATATCACGGTTCACCTATCGCGGTTTATTATTTAAGCTTACGTCGATTCCTCCGTGGTGTTGTATTGCATTTATAATAAAATAAATATATACAAATTATAAAAATACTTTACAAAAATATATACAGTACAGTACTGTTTCTACTTCGTGTATTTTTACCTATTGCTGGGGGTTTTGGAATGATAGTCGATAGTCGAGGGATTACAATATTCTATTAAGAATCACTATGTACAAAACGAAAATTGTGCACTGCGACTAAACTGTTACAATCATAATCACCTTATACCACAGCATTTTACTATAATTTAGATTCACAGGGGCAGTGATATTGCCTTTATCTCAATAGCTACAGTCAGTGTACAACATAGAAACACTTCTCACTCCACACTAAACGTTATTTTCGGTATCATAATATGCAGCTAAGGAAAAGTTCTCATGCAATGAAATGCGTTACCACACATGCTACTTTCAGAGTTACGTTATAAATCACAGAAACATCAATTGCATCTTCACTAGTAATATCTTAATCATTACCTTTCTGTATACTACCTACAGAAACATATCTAGCTTGACCTTAATGACTGGTACGTGATCCCATTATCCTTTAACTACTACATTTAGGATCTATGTAAGCATGTTAACTAGATCCAGCTCCATCGTTACATTTAGTATCCCTATCAACAAAACAGTAACACTTCCTTATACTCCATCTGAACCAATACTTTCACTTTCAACATATACACAACATAATACCCTCTTACTCTCCACATTAACTGCTACCTTCTGTTTCAGATCAGGAAGGCTCTCTCACACCCCAACTTAAATACCGCTTTGACGTTCTACTAAATGCAACATAATGACTATTTCCGCACTCCACCCTCGCTATAGGTTTCACTATCATCGTATACAACACTGTAATGTTTTCTCATTCTCCAACTTATCTGCTACCTTCATTACCAATATAAAGAACACAGAACGCGTTCCTACACTCCACCATAACCACTACTTTGGTTATCACTATATACAGTTCAGTAACACCTTCTCACACTCCAACATAACTGCTACTTTCACTATCAGAATATACAATTCACTACTTTTCTACTGCTACTTTCAAATTTCAACCTATGCAGCACAATAAAACATTTCACTCAACATAATCCGTTATAATTAGAATCACGTGTAAACCAAAATAGATCTTTTTCATAAATCATATTTTTTATATTCAATATACGTTTATTGCAAAAAGAAGCGAGACTAATTACTTATTAACATACGCTAATTATAATACAGCAAAATAGCAAACATTTTATCATCCCAATTAAAGTACATTTAAAATTGCTATTTATGACAAAAATCGTTTACTTCATCTAAATTGCCACTGTTATATCAACCGGTTACCACATAAAAACAACGTAATATTTCAGTCGACTTTCACCTATACTCACAATGTACATTAACAAATCAGATTACACCGCAGCAACTACTTTCGGGAGAATAATATACAACACATTAGAAGGTCTTATGTCACTATAACCACTTCATTCCATCACGCGATCAATTTATTTAATTTTCACCTGAAATATTATAGTCTATACCTCATTGTACAGCGCAGAAATTTCTCGTTTCATTTTAAGCACCGCTTTTATGATATCGTTGAAGAACATACATGCCTTGATTCCAGTTTAACGAGTGCTTTTAGAAACAACAGGAAAACATCCTATCACTCCAGCTTAATAATCACATTTAGGATCACAAAAAGACCTTCTCATACTCCAACGTGGCTACTCCTCTTAAAATAATGCTGTGCAATAGTAGAACTCCATCTCAACGACATTTTAACTGATTCCTTGTGTATATTACGGAGCAAACCCTCATACATAAGCGAGATACGTGCTCGGTTATGTATTAGGGTTTGCTCATGTTCTTTATTCATCTAATGGCACTATACTGCTCAAAACATATTCTTTTTTTTCTATCGTTACCATTATATACATGATTCCTATATACAAGGAAAAAGATGTCTTCCTTTCTCTCTTATAAATACTAGTATTTACTCTTTTACTCTTCTACTTGTTTCAGTCATTTGACTGTGGCCATGCTGGAGCACCGCCTTTAGTCGAGCAAATCGACCCCAGGACTTATTCGTTGTGACCCTAGTACTTATTCTATCGGTCTCTTTTGCCGAACCGCTAAGTTACGGGTCCGTAAACACACCAGCATCGGTTGGTTGTCGAGCGATGTTGGGGGACAAACACAGACACACAAACACACACACATATATACATATACATATATACTTTCAGGTCTTCTTTCAGTTTCCGTTTACCAAATCCACTCACAAGGCTTTGGTCGGCCCGAGGCTAAAGTAGAAGACACTTGCCCAAAATGCCACGCAGTAGGACTGAACGCGGAAGCATGTGGTTAGTAAGCAAGCTAATTACCACACAACCACTCATCCACCTTTAGCATAATATTATACAATACAAGAAGAAGCCTTTTTCCGGATACTTACCTTCTTCATTCCGCATTATTCTATACAGCACGTTAATACCTTTCACTCCACAGAAAGCAACTTCCACAAACTCTATGACCATCATATCAATACATTCAACCAATCAATCGCTATTTCTAATTTCACGATCTCTATATACGTTATAGAAACACTTTCATTTGTCTCCATCAACTATGACTGCCAAAATTAGAACATCCTACAGAGAGCTACCTCTCACTCTGTGTCACCTGCTACATTTAGTATCACAGTGTACATGTCAAGATCTCATTCTGTATCTCCACCTTAATTGCTACTTCGAATCCTACATTAGAAGAAACACATCACTTCAGCTTAACTGCTAATTTCATTATCACATTGTACACATCAATAAAACCTTTCTATCTGCCTTAGCCGTTACTTCCACATTTCCGTTATACTTCACACAAACATATTTTCGTGCCCACCTAAAGTTTATCAGCTGCTTCTCAGTGTACAACGCTGTGAGACTTCTTATTTCATATCAAACTCTCCTTTTATGGTACAACACAACACCTAGACAGCTACACTATGATTATAATACACAAGACAGGAACTCGCTCTCCAAATAACTGTTACGTTTATCAGTCTATGATGTAGCATGCAGTAACAGTTATACTTAAAATTCTGCGGTAACAATTACATTTCAAATTCTTTACCGCCCCTCAACTACTATTTTCAGAGTCTCTCTCTACATAAGTATTGTTTCAAAACCATTGTATACAGCACACTATAGTTAACGGTTACTGCTCCATAACCGCTGCCTTTCTTCATTCATTCTAGACTAAATGTTACGTTCATAATCACGATATACAGCAAAGGAACACCAATCACTTCAACTGTACTGCGATTTCCACCACAACATACAGTGGCAATATACCGTTCACTCCATCTACATCTTAAATTGTACAGTATGCTGCATAGAAACACTCTTCCCTCCACCTTAGCTGCTACCTTCACATGAACGGTACATTTCATAGGAGACCACCTCAAGCATTCTTCTCAGTGCAAAATATACATCTCATATACACGTTATTTCCTCGCCGCATTTGCTGTTATACTCAGTATCACTGGATACAAAACAATGACACATATTGCATCGTAAGCATTAGTATAAGGTAGTATAATAAAATATTCTACTGTACTTGCTATTATTATATACCAAACGGAAATGCTTTCTTTTTCATTTTTTTCAACCGTTAAGGCACAATCGCTGTTACAACGCGAAGATAGCTTGTTTTACTTCAGCTCAACAACATTAACTGCATTTCAATTGATATTTTCAGATTCATGTTGTATACTACTTGTAGGCCTAATAACCTCCTTTAAGCATCTCATTTCAAGATCACGACATGTTGCAGAAAAAAAAAACAAACACGTTCATTTACTCCATCGTAACTGCTATTTACGTAATTACTATATACAAAGAAAGTGTGACATCGCTCACGTTATTTTAACAAACAGTTATAGTGAAACTGTGTACGTCACAAGAATCTCTCCCTCAGCACAACAGTTATATTCAATATGACAGCATGCAACGCATGAATACCATTCGTTCACACTAACTTCATCTCTTCTTTGTATATCACAGTAAAACTCTACCCCACTCCACCTTATTCAGTATTTTTGGATGACAAGTTACAACACGAGTAGAGGCCTTTTACGTTACTTTTCTATTTATATTGCAGAATCACCTTCATTGATATTTACGGTGTGACTCTATACAAAGGAGGAACAATTTCTCTCACTTCCGTATAATTACTAATTACTATTTCACAGGTAAACAGATGCACAATGACCTCTCAATTATATAAAATATATATAAAACCATTATTCTATGCTAATTTAGTTAATTGTGACATAGAAATTTAGAGTGCCCATGTGATAACTGTAAACCTACTTGAACTTCTTGAACTTTTCTGTACTTTCTTTGTACTTTCTGCTTTTTTCTATTGTCATCTTTTCTTACTGTTTCCGCCTCCATTTCCACCCACTCTCCACTCTGCTTCAACCATCCTACCCATACTCCGTACCATTTCTGTGTTCCTTTCTGTTGAAGAGCGTAGGCTCGAAACGTAAAAGATTTTCTCACTTCCCGAACGTTAAACTAATACATCTGTTTGTTGCTTACACACCTGTCTTCCGTCTTTTTGTTTTGTTAGTTTGTTTTATTTTGTAAATTCCAACTATATGTATATATATATATATATATATATATATATATATGTACATGGTATATTCTGTTAAGATCGCAGTAGAGTACAGTATAAAGCTCGTCCACCTTCAGATTTTACCCTGTGCTAATTAGTAGTACATGTATTATACGTACTTCCAAGTTTGCGTTTGACCATCTGTCGTGTGTGAATAAAAAAACTAAAAAAAATTGGAGTCGACAAGGAGGAGTACGGTTGGATATTTATTTTCAACCTCTACAATTGTTTCTCCGCAGCGTAATTTTCCAGGTGTGCGGGTATTTTATTATGCTTCCTCGGGCGATATGTAAATATTATCTCCGTAAGTTCAAATTCTCGGATGAATTATACATTATCTCAAATATGTATAATATATAATATATAGTATATATATATATATATATATATATATATATATATATATATATATATATATATATAGTTTTAGGGAAAATAACCAGTTTTCAAGAACTCATCGATGAAAATCCACTATCACATATAGAAAAATTAATAATTAAAAGCACAATAAATGAGTATAATATAAAGTAAAGTAAATATCATAAGATAAATATAATAATTATTATTATTATTATTATTATTATTATTATTATTATTATATTTATTTATTATATTTATTATATTTATCTTATGATATTTACTTTACTTTATATTATACTCATTTATTGTGCTTTTAATTATTAATTTTTCTATATGTGATCGTGGATTTTCATCGATGAGTTCTTGAAAATTGGTTATTTTCCCTAAAACTATATATTTTATATATACTTTATCTATAAGGCTCAATTTAATTTTAATTTTTATAAGTTGATTTTAATTGAGTTTTTTACCTGTAATTTTGGATTTTGTCCCTAATAATATTATATATATATATATATATATATATATATATATATATATCATACATTATCTCAAATATGTATACTATATAATATATATATTATACTTTATCTCATGGAAGGATTTTCTGCTCTGAATACTGGCGTTCTGAAAATAGCGGTTGAGGAGACCTCATTTCTGTGTTGTATATAATGAATCTAAATGGAAAAAGAGAGAGAAAGAGGGAGAGAAAGAAAGAGAAAATGAAATTGAAAGAGAGGTGTGTTTCTATGTAGTATACTGGGATTGTGAAAGGTACAGCTAAGATCGATTGACTGGAGGCTTTACTGTATCGTAACCACGCGATTGTGATAGTTGCTGTTCAGTTGGAGCTAAAGGCATTCTTCTCCTATATATTGTCAGAATTAAAATTGTATATAAAGTGGAGTGGGCTGAAAGATAAGTCTAAGGTGGATTGAACGTGAATAGCAGTTAAGTTGGAGAGATCGTTAGTGGCGGTTAAATTGGAGTGAATGTGGGTAGCGGTTCAAGTCACATGATGGTAGGGGTAACCATCATGTATACAGATATTCTTTTCTACTCTAGGGACAAGGCCCGAAATTTTGGGAGACGGGGGTCAATCGATTAGATCGACCTCCAGTACGCAACTGTTACTTAATTACTTAAGACGACCCCGAAAGGGTGAACGGCAAAGTCGACCTCAGCGGAATTTAAACTCAGAACGTAAAAACAGATGAAATTCCACTGAGTATTTCGCCCGGCGTGCTAACATTTCTTATTTCTTTATTGCCCACAAGGAGCTAAACATAGAGGGGACAAACAAGACAGACAAAAGGATTACGTCGATTACATCGACCTCAGTGCGTAATTGGTACTTAATTTATCGACCCCGAAAGGATGAAAGCAAAGTCAACCTCGGCGGAATTTGAACTCAGAACGTAACGGCAGACGAAATACCTATTTCTTTACTGCCCACAAGGGGCTACACACAGAGGGGACAAACAAGGACAGATAAACGGATTAAGTTGATTATATCGACCCCAGTGCGTAACTGGTACTTAATTTATCGACCCCGAAAAGATGAAAGGCAAAGTCGACCTCGGCCGAATTTGAACTCAGAACGTAACGGCAGACGAAATACTGCTAAGCATTTCGCCCGACGGGCTAACGTTTCTACCTGCTCGCCGCCTAATCATGTGTACAGATATTATAAAGGCAGCGACTAAGGTAGCCTACGGACAATTCAGTATGTATTGTATACACATATTCTCTAAGTAGCAGTCAAATTGAGGAAAATAGGGTGAACTTAATACATACGTATTAACCAGATAGAATATGTTTCTGTGTTGTATTAACAATGATTTTGAAAACTGCATTTAAGCTCCAGTGAAAGGAACTCATGTTCTATCTACCGGACTTAATTCAATACTGCATCCCATCTAACAGCTGTTTCTGCTTCCAATGTTATATGGTATTGCCACTGATATTCAAAATATGTAACAATATTACTCATATTTGTTAATAAAACTGATGTATATATATATATATATATATAATTCAACTAGTGGCCGATTAACGGTAGATAAATGTTGTAGAAGGTGACACTGAACGATGTAAGTCAATTGTTGTTAATCAGTACTTCTCCATTTTCTGTTTATATATATATATATATATATATATATATATATATATACGGAGGGGTTCTGAAGAGTTCTTGGCTTTAAGGATGTCGTGAAAGGCCTGGCTGGAGACCCAACTTTCAGAATTCTTTTGCAAAGCTTAGGAAAACCAAAGGACCGTTGCGATAAGTTAATGAATCTGAATAAAATCTTAACTGATCTTCCTGATTTTCTGCAACTCAAAGTCAAAACTTTTCAGCACCCCTCGTAAATATGTTCATATATCAAACTTACTGCGTTTCATAATAGTTGTATTAGAATCTCAATGTACTACATCAGTAGATGTTTTACAAAATTTCTTTGCAAAGCTGAGAATAAACCTGGTTCAATCTACATCAACAGTAACTTACCAAATTACCAGACAGAGGAGCCAAACTCTTTCTATTTCTTCCCCATAACTACAATTTACAACATCACTAAATTTAACACGCTAGACTTATAGTGACAAGATAGAACTTCTAAATCTGATTTTAAAGCACAATTTATACCACATATAATCTTCTACTTTACATGAGCTAATTATTGTCAGTCATACATAGAGCCTAAGGACATATTTTAACCTCATCTAAATTTCATAATTACGGTGTACAAGATTCGAACACTTTTGTGTTCATTTGCCTGCAACGCAAAATCATTGCTTTTAATTGTATTAAGTGTTACACTTTGACTCTATTTTTGTAACACATTCGTCACCCAACAACTGGGGTCGATATAATCGACTTTATCCCCTTTTCTGTCGTTGTTTGTCCCCTCTGTGTGTAGCCCCTTGTGGGTAGTAAAGAAATAAGAAACGTTAGAACGTCGGGCGAAATGCTTAGCGGTATTTCATCTGCCTTTACGTTTTGAGTTCAAATTCCATCGAGGTCGATTTCGCCTTTCATCCTTTCCGGGTCGATGAAATAAGTACCAGTTGCGTACTGGAGTCGATCTAATCGATCGCCCACCCACCAATTTTTCGGGCCTTCTGCCTAGAGTAGAAAAGAATATTATTGACGTGTGATCGATGTCAACCCTAACCCTAACCCTAACACACAATAACCGACTACAGCTGAACCTAAGTAGTTTGTGGTTTGTATTTCTTTAGATCCAACCAAAGAAGAAAAAAACAACTTTCCAATCTTTCTATACCTATCCTTCTATACTTAGTGTATCTCGGCTTGTTTTATTTCTTCTTCCGATTTTTATTCTTTGCAAGTGAATCTAAGCTATACAAGGTTGCTATCTCAACACATCTATCGATGTTATTGCAATTGTTGTTGTTGTTGTTGTTTAGATCCAAAGCAGCTCTGACCGAGTATACTTACAATGACAGTCGTTCTACCCGAGACCATTTCCAAAAACCGACACATAATATCCAACACTGCACCATCCAATGAATTGAAAATTTCATTCTTTTAAAGAACGTAGTGTATGATTTACCAGGCATTTCACTATTGTTTATAAAGGTGTCCGATTTGGCTCGAGGTAATTAGCGATAGGATGTGTGAATTCATCACTGTAGGCAACGTTTGCAAAGTAAAATTGATTATGAATTTATTAGCAATATTGAAGTGGATTCCTCCCTAACAGACGATAAACGGTAAGAAATTTGTCTGTCTAGGTTATATAAACTTGAGATAGGTAAGGCTGCAGAAGGTGACCCAAGTCAGTGATAGGTCACAAGTTAGTATGGAGCCATATTATACCGCCACCCTCTTGTAGGGGATATTTTACAATAATTTTATATTTTTGTCTTAATTAAATAGATCAGAAAAACGTAAGTTTGTGAGAGTGTAGTGTACATGCATATTGGGGCTTTATTTTGAAATGTGTAATAAATGACGTCCTTTGTCAACAAATACATGATATATTTTTGACTGGATGTTGAATGTTTGAAGTTAAAGATTACGGTAATAAACTGGGGAACGCTTACGTTTTAACAGTACCCGATGTTCTACTGGTATCTATCCTAAGAAAAGTGACTTTTACAGCTATTTTTCAGTGCTTCTTATTATTCATTTTATTGAATGCCACAAGCTTTCATAGAGTGGCTGTGGATTTTAATTTAAAAGCACACAATTTGGGGAATTTTGAAGTAGATAGATTATTCATAAAGCTAGAACGCCTACTCACTATCATTCATCAAACGAACGAAATGAATGTTACAATAGAGTGATATGGAAACTACTGGGTTAACTTTAATTTAAACAAAAGAAAATTATAAAAGTATAGAACGAAGACCTCCCGTTTGCTTTTATGAATATTAACTCAATGGCTTCTTGAACTTTAAACACTCAGTCACCTTATAGCGTAATGTTTAAATTTGTGCGTCATTCCACGAAAGAAAGTTCATGTCATTTGGAATTTTAATTATTTGACATTGATAAAATCACTTCCAGATCAGGTTTTCAATACATTAACAAATATATTTAGCTATCACAAAACACCCCACCAAAAATAAAAGAAAACAACCGAACAAAGAAGCGAAAAAATCGATCCATTAATTGAAAATGTGTTAGTCATTAGAATACTCTCGTAACACCGAATTTTAATTAAATTAATACTGGGGCAGCGTGATACAATCTCAACAAGTCATTTATCTCGATCACCTGTATCAAAGACACAAGATAATTCTGATGAAAACTACAAATATTTCTACTCAGTGATCGCTTCACTCTTAAATACTGCTACTAATGCAGTGGTAACATAATATTGTGTAAGTCATGGACGATAAGTACATATCAACCCAGTTGTGTGATACAAAAGCGTAAACAAGTGTCTGATTATTTCAATGATTAACACATGCTCTAATTATTGTTTTAAATTGTAGTACAAGGCCAGTCATATTAATGGAAGGAGAGATACTTGGTTGGTACTTTATAAATACTTTATTTTATGATCGCAAAGTTGATCTCAAAAAGTTTTGTACTCAGAACGTAAACAGTCGGAAGAAATTGCAATATATATTTTGTCCGATGCTTTTCTAAGCCTGCCTTATGATATGTTCTACTACACCTTTCTATTATAGACACAATGCCTGAAATTTAGGAGATGGGCAAATCGATGAGATCAAACCCACTACTCAACTGATATTTATTTCATCGAACTCGAAAGGATGAAAGGCAAAGTCGATTCGGCTGAATTCGAGACACAGAACGTAAAAACGGATGAAATGCGTGAGGCATATTGTCCGGCATGCTAACAATTCTGCCAGATCTCCGTTCTGTGGTATGTTCTAAAAATAAACAATCATAAATTCTTTTGTTTTGTTTCGTACTCTTACCAAATGTATGGTTTTACTCATGAATCCACAGCCTCATTTTCTTTATAATTTTCGCCCGTGACTTAAGGCGGCAAGCTGGTAGAAGCGTTAGCACGCCAGGCGAAATGATTACGGTATTTCGTCTGTCTTTACATTCTGAGTTCAAATTCCACCGCCGAAGTCGACTTTGCCTTTCACCCTTTCGGGATCGATAAATTACGTACAAGTTGCGTACTGGGGTCGATCTAATCGACTGGCCCCATCCCCCCAAATTTCAGGCCTTGTGCCTAGAGTAGATAAAATTTTCGCCCGTGGATGCAATTTTATATAATCAATAATTATTTATTTCGAATTGTGGCCCACGGCCAGTAATTTCGGGGAAGGTGTTAAGTCGATTACACTGGTATTTATTTCATCGATCCCGAAAGGATGAGAGGTCAAGTTGACCTTGGCGGAATATGAACTCAGAACGTAAAGACGGACGGAATGCTGCTAAGCATTTCGCTAAGAATTTCGTCCAGCCTGTAAACGACTGTACCAGCTCGCCGCCTTCATATATTCTATAACTAATTTTGGCACATGGTCAGTAATTTCGGGGAATGGGTAAGTCATTGGCATTCAACTCAACTGGTACTTATTTTATCGACACCGAAAGGATGAAAGGCAAATTCGACCTCGACAGAATTTGAACTCAGAACGTTGCGGCAGACGAAATACCGCTAAGCATTTCACCAGGCGTGCTAACGATCCTGCCAGCTCGCCACCTTTAAAGTAGCCTGGTGTCATCCCGCTATGCTACATCACTGAGTAGGTGTACTGGCCTACGCAAGAGTAAGATGAATGTAAGAAATTAATACCTTTGTTGATAGCTTCTGGAGTGTGAAATACATCGTTAATCAGATACCGAGTGCCCTGAAATGCCGCCATGAAACAAAAATGTATTATCATTAAAACCTATTATTAAACGTTAGACGCTGACAGTATATCATTCCAGACACCGACGCAAAGCTGTACTTTAATATCTCACCGAGGCTTTAACTACAAACACTGAATTACAAAATAGTACAATGTACAAGACAGCGACTTTTGCAGTATTTAAATTATATCACCTGTGAAATGTACCTAGATTTACAAGCATAATACCTACACACCTTTAACCTAAGTTGTACTTACTCATTTTCCATTATTCAAATTAAAAGAAAATATCTATAATATCAGTGGAATATCTTTTAGAAATTTGATAGGAAAAGAATAGGTTATTGATCTTTCACGATGTATACCTAATGACGACGTATATTGCGTTCAAATGATTCTTTATCATGTCCAGACGGACGACTGAAATTTTTTGAAAGTTTCTCCTCCACGTTTAAATCCCGATTGATAAATAATATTCTCCTGATAGCTGTCAGTATCAACTACCTTCAGCTAATTTGAAATTTCTGTTTTGTGAGATGGATGTGTTGACAGGGTCATAGTGAGGATGATGATGATGCTGATGATGATGACGACGACGACGATGACGACGAGGTTGATCATGGAAAGGAGAAGGAGGATGATTGCAACATCGATGGTAATGGTGACGATGGTGACAACGAGGATGCGGATTACGAGAACGAGATAATGATGAAGAGGTTGTGAAGGATGAGAAAGATGTAACTGAGAAGGAGGACAACGAGAAGGATGCTGATGATGGTGGGGAGGAGGATAAAGTAAGGAAGATGATTGATGGTGTTAGTAGGGTTGATTGTGAAAATGATAATCAAGTTACTAAACAAAGAAAACGAAATAAATGTTTCTCCTGAAGGACTGGCTTCTGTCTACTTGTGTGTGTCGATAATGTGGAAGAAGATAATTGTTTCCATTCTTTCAATGATAAAATGCCCCACTTCCTTGGATGCAGGAAGATGCAAAGAGAGAATTTGTTTCAGTGCTTTAATATTTATACCAAGAGGCCAGCCCTTGATTAGAACCTGAAACCAGACCGAATTGCAATGAAAGCCGAAAAGATGTCTGCCTGCCTCCATTTCTGTCTCCAACATCACGCAGTTTTATAGATTCGCTCAGTTGCTCAGTACTTATATCGAAACACACGCAGACACATTATACACTCACTCGCACATTATATATACACTCTTTTTTTTTTAAATATATTTCTCTCATATTCTGTTTTCGCCTCTTACATTAATTTATCTCTCTTTACCCACTTCTTTTCCCCCAACTGTGTCTCTTTCAATCTGATTTTATATCAACCGCTATTACGATAAAAGATGAAGCAATACAATCAATTATATTCATACACATTCTCTTTCAGACTCCTTCCTTCCTTTCTCTCTATTTTTAAATATCTCCTGTTTTTCTATTATTCAAACTAGACAAACCATTGTATCAGCGCGCATACATTTGAAAAGAAATATAATCCAGTACAAAATAATGAAAATGCGAGATGACAGATAAAAATATTCCATTCTATTACAATCACAAGACGGGGAAATATACTATTGTTCGATAAATTAATTTAGCTGTGACAAGCTATGATCGAGCGCAATAAAACGTATATGTGATGTTGGCTTCATTTTCGATATCAACACATAATATATTAAACAAGGGAATGGCACACATAACTTAGATGGACTTAGCCTTACACAAACTGACGGCAATTTGTAGGAGAATGCATTTAGTCCTGAATCGGCAAAGAAACTGAAAAGAGAAATGAAGAAAAGAAAAATATATATTTCTTCGTCCGTGCAAGTGAATTTGTACGGGTATAAGAAATATCATGCCATACATTAGACACGAAGAAGTACAAGTAAAATTGCATGTGAATATACATCGAAGGAGCCCCAGGGAATATTCTATAATCTTAGATAATACACATTCTCGATAAAAACCAAATGTGTTTAGAATTCTGCAGTGCAAAAACTGCAACTGTGAAAGGTGATGGATGGTGGTAATGGCTTCGAGCTCACAGTTATCCATTGTGTAAGCTTATGATGTTCTTTACTAATCAGAGTAGTATACTCGCTGCAATGGTCATTGCCAAGGTGGGCTGTTAACACGGTATTAGGGGTAACATTTCATAATTGGTCTACTCCTATGTAAGTTTATCGATAATTAACAAGAAAAAATAATCCCGGTATTCTGTCGGTTGCACCGACGATGGTTCCGTTTGAATAAACGGAGCAGTCTGGTCATGAAATTAACGTAGAAGTGGCTGAGTATTCCACAGACTCGTGTAACCATAACGTAGTTCTCAAGGAAATTCAGCTTTCAGTGTCATACAGAATGTAACAAGGATGGCTATTTGAAATGCAGGCACAACTTACTTTTGCAAGCTCAGTTGACTGGAACAACGTCAAATAAAATGCCTTGCTCAAGACCAAAACGTGCCTCAAGCTATCGAACTAACAGCCTCACAACCCTGATCCGAATGCTCCAACCACTCGGTTACATGCCTTCGCCATACGATTAACAAAACTAAGGTAAAATTGCAGTGACGACTGATAACATGTCCACCCTTACGTCGACTGATCATTCCCTTTTTGGGTTTTATCGACTTGTACGACAAAGAAGACCGAAAAAACTGTAGTTTACAACTAGTGTACATGTTAGGCAACTATTCGCTATAAACCATGCATTAAGCAGTCCTTAGTAACATCGTTTACATAGCAACTGCTGAGTCACTATTGGTTTAGAAATATTTGTAATGTAATCTTGTGTGTGAAACAATTTGAAAAAAACCATCTAAAACGAGGAATTGTTTGATTGGTCCCAAAAGTATTCACGCTTGTTCACGTATTGTCAAAATTGGTGCGCAAGGGGATTACACATCTTTGCTTCCTATATCCAGAGGGAAGGGCCGTGTGCGTATCACTTGTAGGGTTACCTGTACTAGTAATATTGCTTGGATGGGAGGGATACGTTCTCACTTGCAAGTCTAAACCTGCAGGAAATACATGTGAAGGGAAGGAGTTCCATTAGGTTGACGGAGTGGACATGAAGAACTACACACAGTGGTTCGTTCGGAATATAAGGAAGTGGTGGACACAAAATTGGGAAAGAGGAGTAGCAATGGAATGTCTTATTGGAAGCGGCACAAAATGGATCATCTCGGGAAAGCTTATTAGAGTTGCAGTAGAAAACGTAGAGAAAGGGAGGGCGAAATAAGGAAAAGAGTGAAAAAGATGGGAGAACGCCAGTAGATGAGACGCTTCGAGGGTGAGTATTTCTCATTATCACTATATTCTCTCTGTCAGACATAGACTCGTGCAAAACTGTTTCCATATCTTTTATACAGGGGCTTAACTTATTGTCCTCTGGTACTGTTCCCTTAGCGTATAACTGCCTAATTTAATCCTCATGGAAGCGAGACAGTGCACCTAGGTTAGTCCCACAACAGCTAAGTAACCATCCATCACGAATCCTGTGCAGCGTAGGATGTTCTGACAAGAGGTAAGGATGGCGTTACTCCTCACGCTTGTTCAGCACACCGTTGGCTTGAGCGTGTGTATATTTATGAATACGTACGCACGCTGATAAATACGTTCATAAGAGTGATCATTTATGAGTACATATGTAAAGAACGGGAAGGGAAGCACGCAGAAAATACACACTCATACCTGTATGTGTGCGTGTGTGTGTTTTCGCAAATATATTTTTGTTCATGGATACTTGTTGTGTATACAATTAAGTATTAATCAGGCTTCTATCCTTTTTCGTTTCCGCCGTCTTCTTTTTGCATATGTTTATGAATGCGTGTGTGTATCAAGGCGGTTGTATATGTGCCTGCAAGTCATATAATCATACATACATACATACAGACAGACAGACAGACACACATACACACACACACACACACACACACACACACACACACACACACACACACACACACACACACACACACACACACACACACACACACACACACACACACACACACATATATATATTTAGATAGGTTTCGGCCACATTCGACCAGGGAATAGTTAACTTAATAGCACCACTTGAAAAAGACATTTAGTTATGTATTTTTGTATAGTTATTTTTAAGCACCATTTCCCATTCGATTAAAGAGCTGTTTGCAGCAGTATATCCGGGTGTAGTTGGTTTATCTGCAATTTGATGGAGATCTTCATCCAGGAACCTTTGAAGGTTATGAAATCCTTTTCCTCCTATATATGTTTTGGAAAGATGTTAAAAAGAGAAGGTCCATTTGAGGACAAGCAGTTCTGTCTTATTGTTGTGATGTGCTGAGAGCACGATTTCTGCAGAGGACGCATGTCACACAGACCAAGCCTTGGGTGGATTTTAAAAGCGATACCGATATCATTTGGGCAATAATGTCCGAACAATTTCCGCATCATACAAATAATAAAGCGCTTCCGGCGGCGTGATGTCTGTGAGTGTGTGTGCACGCATGTCTCAGATATATGCTAGTATATATCTTTTTGGTGTGTACAATATTAGGTATGCATGTGTGTGTGTGCATGCGGACGTGCATGCATGTATAAAGATGTGCGAGGACATAAAAGTGAGTGTGTATACGTGTGATCTTTGTGCATGCACATAGATCTCTCTCTCTCTCTCTCTCTCTCTCTCTCTATATATATATATATATATATATATATATATATATATATATATATATATATATATATATATATATATATATACATACACACGAACATAGATATCTATACACACATATATGTATACACAGAAACATATATATATACATATATATATATATATATATATATATATATATATATATATATATATATATATATATGTGCGTGTGTGTTACTTCCCTGTTGTACCACCACCACTTTTACGCATAATAAACTGTTATTTTGTGCGTGTATTTATTTCGTGTATATATGAGTGCCTGTGTTATTCCAATTAGCTCACTTCCTACCAAATTATACAAAAGCTGAAGAAAATTTGAATAAAGGAAACACATACACACATAAGCACACACACACAGACACGCCCGCCCACCGAAACTATGAAAGAAGAAAAGAAACAAAGACTCCACCTACAAATAACTCCTTTTAACGCTTTCACAATTATTAATAACCTTTATATTAATATATATCTCAATATGTTTGTCATCGTTCTACCGTAGCGAATTAATAGATGTAAAGAATGGGGAATTCTGGGAAGAATTTTGACAAGGACGGGGATAAGAGGGTGTTGGCAGAGACAGCAATTTGCTATTATTATTATTATTATTATTATTATTATTATTATTTGGTAGTTTTATTTTTTTCATGTGCTTTCACTGCAATACCGAACGGATCTCTGTGTGCTTTGTATATACGTCGTGGTTTGTTGTGGTGCTCTTACTTCCACTGTATTGAAAGTGTTTTATGTAGGATGTGTGCGGTGCACAGCAGTGCTTCTTAGTCCTGATTTATGTGGTTATGTATTTGTCTAAATGTTTTCTTTTATCGCACCTATTGCGCCTACTATGACAGGAATTCTGTTCTTAGTTATTAATATTAATATTTTGCGAAATATTTGGTGTTCGTGGTGATGTTGTTTGGTGGTGTATACGTTGGGTAGAAGGGTGTCGCAGTTAATATAATGTTGGAGATTAAAGCTGAGTGATTTAAAATATAAAAATGTGGATAGTCGATAGTCTTCTCAGTTTTCTAACATTTTTCAATTTTTTTAATTTCTTTGCTATCGACTCTGCAGTCATAAGGAGCTTCAAACACTACGACCTTGCGCTATTTGTTCATATAGTCCTATATGATCATATCCAAACTTGCTTCAATAGTACGGTCAGTCTTTATGGGGAAATCCCACAGGATCTTGTAATTCTCATTTATTATCGCCTTCTCTTGCTCGTGTTCATGCCACTTTCCTGGTGCCTTGAAGTCATACACACGACCAACGCCCCAAATGCAATCTTTTTGACTACGCACGTCCTCGTTCATACTCATTTTGCTCTAGAACACTGCACTTGCTGAAAGGGTGATTGGTATTTTCGTCAATCTTCCAGCAGATTTTACATCATTATTATTATTATAAACCACAAAGAACTAATCGCTAGAAAAATTCTCAACTTCAGTTTCAAAAGAAAAATAAGCCCCATTTTCTACAACATGTATTGAACAACCCTTTCTCATATGTGCGACAGAAAGCAAAGTACTTATGTGTGTGTATAGATTGCTAGCCACTATACCGTTTTCTATTTTCTCTCCCTGTTTCTTTCTGTGTTCCTATCTGTTGAAGAGCGTTGGCTGGAAACGTAAAAAATTTCTCACTTCCCGAACGTTAAACTAATGCATCTGTTTGTTGTTTACACACCCGTCTTCGTCTTTTGTTTTTTTGTAAATTCTCACTATATATTTATTTTTATTTATTTATTTATGTGTTTCAGCCAAGTGGCTGCGGTCATGCTGGTGCACCACCGTGAAACGTAAAGACAGACGAAATACCGCTAAGCATTTCGCCCGGCGTGCTAACGATTCTGCCAGCTCACCGCCTATAGTTCACCATGTTGTACCTCTGAAATCTACAAGTTTTGTTCATTCACCCTCTGTTTATTTTCTCTTATTCCTTTCTTTTGAAGAGCTTAGGCTTGAAACGTAAAAGACTTTTTCATTTTCCCGAGGGTCAAACTAATACCCTTACTTGTCTTCGTCTTTTGCTTTTCTATAAATTTCAACTATATATTTGTATATATACATATATATGTGTTATTTCTTTACTACCCACAAGGGTACACGCAGAGGGGACACACAAGGACAAACGGATTAAGTCGATTATATCGACCCCACTTCGTAACTGGTACTTATTTAATTGACCCCGAAAGGATGAAAGGCAAAGTCGACCTCGGCGGAATTTGAACTCAGAACGTAGCGGCAGACGAAATACTGCTAAGCATTTCGCCCGGCCTGCAAACCTCTTCTTATTTCTTTGTTGCCCACAAGGTGCTACACACAGAGGGGACAAACAAGCACAGACAAATGGATTAAGTCGATTACATCGACCCTAGTGCGTAACTGGTACTTAATTTATCGACCCCGAAAGGATGAAAAGCAAAGTCGACCTCGGCGGAATTTCAACTCAGAACGTAACGGCATATGTGTGTGTGGATGTGTGTGTCTTGGGTGGCTGTGTGTGTGTGTATTATTCACAAACAAACACACACACACACACTCACATACACACACACATAAATATATATAGGCATTATTATTTTAAGCACTTTCATTTGGCTCCATGTTTCTTCAAGTTTTGCAGGCTACTTACAGAAACCTATCTCGTCGGACCCAGTTAATCGAATGGAGAGATGCATTCTATTAACTAAGCTCTACGACTTAGCTTTCGGTAAGATGTCTGAAAATTTAAAGCGACATGCGTTTGAATCAGCCTAATTTATATAATAACAGTAACTCCTGTTAAATGTGTGGATTGCCTCTTTATTTGGTTTGTCTAACTCACCCATATATATACATATATATTTGTGTGTGTATGTGTGTGTGTGTGGTATATATATATGTGTGTGTGTGTGTGGTATACATATGTGTGTGTATTCTTTTATTCTTTTATTTGTTTCACTCATTTGACTGCGGTCATGCTGGAACACCGACTTTAGTAGAACAAATCGACCCGCGGACTTATTCTTTATAAACCTAGTACTTATTCTATCGGCCGCTTTTGCGGAACCACTAAGTTACGAGGACTTAAACATACCAACATCGGTTGTCGAACGAGAGGACAAACAGATTAAATAAGTACCAGGAACGCACTGGGGTCGATATAATCGACTTAATCCGTTTGTCCGTCCCCTCTGTGTGTACCCTTGTGGGTGGTAAAGAAATAACACATATATATGTATATATACAAATACACACACACACAAACACACACATATATATTAAATCACACACGATGGGCTTCTTTTAGTTTCTGTCTACCAAATCCACTCAAGGCTTTGGTCGTCCCGAGGCTATAGTAGAATACAGTTGCCCAAGGTGCCAAACAGTGGGACTGATCTCGGAACCATGTGGTTAGCAAGCAATCTACTTACCACACAGCTACTCCTGCGCCTATAAATAAATAAATAAATAAATAAATATATATATATATATATATATATATATATATATATATATATATAGTTCAAAAACACAATAACAAAAAAACAAAAAAACAACAAAGTGAGGACGTGATATGGATAGTATTATTGGACGCTCAGGAAAGGAAAGAGAGAGTGTATATATATATATATATATATATATATATATATATATATATATATATATATATATATAAGTACATGTATGTATGTGCTTTCGTCTAATATTGATATTTCAACATTTAGCCTAACAATGGGTAAAACTGGAATGATCATTTAAATAAAACTCTATTGTAAATTGACCTTTTAAATCACCATCATCAACTCCAATTATCTTTTGTTTATTTATATGCTTCAACGATTTTATCTCAATATTAAAAACAAATCTTTATAGCGAAATTAATTCCCAAACGTGAAATACCTATTGTATTTCATTTTGTCTTTGAAATAACCATCACACTTCTTTGTCTCACTTTCTCTCTCTCGCTCTCTCTCTCTCAAGCACACACACACACACTTATATACACACACCACACACACACGTACACAGACACGCTCTTTCTCTCTTACTCTTTCTCTCTCATACACTTTTTCACTCTCTCACACTCTCCTCTCTCTGTGTCACGCACGCCATAATTAAACTACATAAATATTCATTTTCTTCGTGTGATTCTTCTTCTTCTTCTTCTTCTTCTTCTAAAACTACCAATAATATTACTACCACCACCACCACTACTACGACTACTACTACTACTAGTACTACTAACACTACTACTACTACTAGTACTACTAACACTACTACTACTAATACTGTTTAGAAGGAGACGTTCATTCCCTTTGGCCATACTACTTTCTAAGAATTTGGAGACAAGAAAAATCATATATACCTCATGAGCTTTGAGTAGCCAATTATCATTATTATTATTATTATTATTATTATTATTATTACATGAAAACGCACCACTTATTTTGCTGGGTATGATGGCAAGTGTCAGCTGTCCACAGCTAGCAAACTAAGGTGACTCTAATTTACTGGTCTTACATCAAAAACTTTCCGAAGAATTCTTGCAGTTCCAAGCAATACTGGTTGTTTTAGGTGTTCTACTTTCACACTTGCACCAACTTATTATTATTGGTTCCATGGTAATGAACTGCTGGCACCGTAGTACATCTCCAGCGTTGAGAAGCTGTGCAAAGACAATAAATAATAATAATAATAATAATGATAATAATAATAATGATGATAATAATAATAATAATAATAATAATAGAAAAGTAATGACAGGATCTAGGATGCACCACCCAAAATCTGACAAAGAAAGGCTATATATACAACGTACAGAAGGTGGTAGGGGTCTTATACAGCTGGAAGACTATTATAAAATAACCACCATAGGACTGCAAAAATACCTACTTCAGAAGCAAGGAAAACTAATACAAATAGCCACAAAACACGAGCAAAACAAAAAAACTGCTTTCAGTATTTAAGGAAGCTGACAAATACAGACAAGAAATCATACTACCTAACAAATACGAAGAAGAAGAAGAAGAAGAAGAAGAAACAACAAAAGCTATAAACCAAAGGAAATCCAAACTAAAACTAGAACAGCAACGGACCATGATAAAACGATGGCAAGAAAAGCCCCTACATGGTAAATACTAGGCTAAACTAAATGCAAAAGAAATAGACAGAGAAAAATCCCAGCAATGGTTGAGAAGCTCAGGACTCAAAGCAGAGACTGAAGGATTTTTTAATTGCTGCACAAGACCAAAGCCTCCCCACCAGAAATTACCAAAAACATATAATGAAAAGAAATATAACAAGTAACTTCAGAATATGTGGCGATGGACAAGAAACAATAAATCATATTATCTCTGGCTGCCCAGTCCTGGCTAAGAAGGAATATATTCACAGACACGACAGAGCTGGGACCAATATACACTGGAAGCTATGCCAACACTATAGAATAACAACAGAAAAGAGATGGTATAAACACACGCCAGAAAAGGTCAGAGAAAACGAGAAAGCAACCATACTCTGGGATATGCCAATACACACATATAGAGAAATTAAGGCCAATAGACCAGATATAGTTGTCAAAGATCATGAAGGAAAAAATGCTTTCTAATTGATGTATCAATACCAGTAGATGACAACGTTTCCCTAAAATAAATGGAGAAACTTTCAAAATACAAAGACGTGGAAATAGAGGTAACTCGAATGTGGAATCTAAAAACAGAAACAATTCCTATCATTGTAGGTGCCTTAGGTATAATAAAAAAAATATTCAGACAAATACATAACAAAAACACCAGGACTTACAAATATATATAGCATACAGAAAATTGCACTACTGGGCACTGCACACATCCTACGCAAAACACTTTCAATACAGTAACCATAAGAGCATCACAGGAAACCACAGCACATACCCAAGGCACACAGAGCTGCGCTCGGTAGTGAAGTGAAAGCACGTTATGAAAATAAAACTACTGAACAATAATAATAATAATAATAATAATAATAATAATAATAATAATAATAATAATAATAATAATAATAATAATAATGATAATAATAATAGAGTCAAAATTAAAAGAAGAGTGCTATTTTTATCTAGTGAACGAATATTTCGATATCTTGTGTGTCTTCAACTGGTTCAAAAAATAAATTTGTCAATCTACTTCATTTTGGTTAATATAGAAAGAATTGAGGTAACTCCTCCTGAAGATATAGAGTCAAAATTAAAAGAAGAGCGCCAGTTCTTTTCAACTGCTGGAATTCCGAATCCACAAAAGAATCAGCATTTCAAAGTTTTAATCCCCCTTTCCACCGTCAAGCCCCCACCCAGCTTTTGGCTTATTTTAGAATTTTTTTTTTTGGTGGTGGGGGGGGGGGGGGGAAATACGTAGTAAAATACGGAGACTATGATTCTGAAAAAAAAATGTAAGATTATAATTTTTAAAGAATTAATAAATAAACACACCCTCCATTCCTATTAAAATAGCAGACGTAAAAAGTATCTAAACAGAAAACTCGACATGCTAGGAACAGCATTTAAACGACGAATCAGATTTTTAAAATTTTAATTTCCCTCACCCCCATTGTTTCTTTGTCAGAAGGATGGAGAAGGGGAAAATTAAAATTTTGAAAACGTGTTTTGGGGGTTTTCAAAATTTTCAATTTTTATGTACACTCCAACCGGAAAGTCCAACAAGCTAGAAACAACAGCCAAACTGAAGAGCCATTAAAATTTTAAAATGCCGATTTTTTAAATATTCTTTTTAAGATTCGGAATCTCCGCAGTCGAAAAAGTGGATTTCTTTAGAAAAAAAAATAAAATAATAACCGAAAGGATGTGCAGCCCATGTCCTTTACCTCCGCCTCTTTTTGATGTTGGTGCTAATTGCTCCCCATTCACCTTTCATCACCTCAATGTTCAACTGGGCAAATATATCTGGTAATGCATAATAGTTTAATATTTGCTGCAAACGTTATTTTCCAGGCAATGACCTTTATCATAATGATATCCCTACACGGTCGCTTTGCATTTTCTTTTAATTCAACAGTCAGAAGCATTCTTAAACAGATCACATTGATTATTTGAGTGCCACAAACCCCTGTCTAATCATTAGATTATATTCTATTGAATTTTCATACACGACTTAAATCCATTAAAACCATCGCGTTGTTTCAACAGTTAATTTCTGATTAATGATTGCTCGGGGAAACCGTTTTTCAAGTTTTTCAGCTTTAATACACGCTGTCCATACTCCCGTAACATTTCTGATGTCGAGACACCTTCCTTTTAGTTCACCAATGTGTTCTACACGTCAGGTGTATAAAGTTTGATTGTGGCTTGATTTTGGCGCAACTTCAACTCTGGCGTTTTAGTAGAGTCTTAGTAATCTCAGTGGCCCTCTTCTCCACTCAAGAGTAGGGGCACCATTTCCCTTGAATGAGCTCATTCGCCACATGCTGCAAACACATACACACACACACACACACACACGCAAAGTCACGTGCAAAAAAAAAACGAAAAAAATAAGCACAGACATGTTAAACTTTCTCCCACATTTTTCTATCCTATTCACTGCATCTTATAAACATTTCTCTCAAATCCATTCCTTTCTCGCTTATTTTTCGAATTTCTGCTTCTCGGGTTTTATATATTTCTATATTATTTTCTTCCCTCTCTGTCCACCCCGTCTTCCGTTTCCTTCCCAATTTACTCTCTCCATTTCCTTGCATCTTTACCAATCTCTTCGCCTCAGTTCCAGATCATTTCTATTCATTACCGTCACTACTACTCATTTCCTATTTCATTTCTCATTCCCAAAGTCTCTTAACATTTTTTTTTCGTATCTTTCTATTTCACTTCTTAACAGTATCACTGCTTTCGTTCTATTTCTATATTCCTTATGATTTCCCCCGCTTCTTTTATTTTAACTCTTTACATGTGATACTCCTCACTGTTGTCTCGTTTATTCATACATTTACACATTCAATCAATTTCACCTTTCTTTCTTTTTTTTTGTTAATGATTTTATCTTTATTTTTCCATTTCATTCCTTCTTTCCTCACTTCAATTTCTATTTCCTACTTTCAGTTGTGTTTCTTAAGGTATTTTTTTCTCCTTACTTTTTATAAATTCCCTGTTCTCTGTATATACTTTTCTAACAAAACCCTTCACACTCTTACTCCACTCTTCCCTCCCTCTTCTTTCTATCTATTTATCTCCTCTCTGTGTGTTTCTCTTCATTATTACGACGTCTAATACGAAACCATTTCGATCGAAAGAGAGATAGAGATAAAAAGAACGCAGAGGCATGCTTCAAAGATAGCTTGTAAAAGAGATAACGGATAGAATACATACACGCATACATATATATATATTATATCTACACACACATATACACACACACGCACACATATTTATATATATATATATATATATATATATATATATATATATATATATATGCACACATATACATATATATATCTGTATATATGTATATGTGTTCATATGTATATATGTATATATATACACATATACATCTATACATATATATATCTATATCTATATCTATATCTATATCTATATATATATATATATATATATATATATATATATATATATATATATATATATATATATATATATATATATATATATACATATATATATATAGATACTTACAGACACACACACACACACACACACACACACACACACACACATATATATATATATATATATATATAGACACACACGCGCAAACGCACACGCACACACATATATATATATATATATATGGAAATATATACATAAGCACATATACACATACGCACATACAGACACACCACACACACGTATATATGAATAAAGATGAGAAAACTCAAAAACAAAAACCGTGGTGCTACGTAGTTTTGTGACGTAATCGTCTTGCTGTGTTGAGCGTTCATGCGTGTGTGTGCCACTGCAACCGTGTGTCTCTGTGCGAACGTATATTCATCCGAAGATGTGTGAGTGACGACGGCGGTTGTAAAAATGTCTTCTGTGATGACGTAGGTAAACTAATTTTAAAATTATCCAATACATTTCATCTACGCGTGAAGTATTCATATTATATTTCTTCACTCACTCAAACTCACCCGCTCATTCATGTATACATATAATCGTATATGCATGCAAGTATATTAGAAATAAACGAACACATTCGTTCGTACTCATACACATATACTCTATCACACACATACACACACACACACACACACGCACACACACACACACACACACACACATACAAACACACACACATGCATATTTATGTATGTGTACATGTTCGTGTGTACGTATCTATGTACGTATGTATGTATGTAGGTATGTATGTATGTATGTATGTATGTATGTATAGACTTATATACCTGTGTATCTCCTTATCTATCTCTCTTTATACAAACACACATATAATAATGTTATATATATATATATATATATATATATATATATATATATGGTGGTTGTCTACTCTTTAAACAGAGTTTGACCACCTCCTGCACCTACACCTTAGCCCTTTCATGGCGTCTGATGTGGCTTTTTAAACCAGACAGTGTTTTGAAAAAACACCCACACAGATTGCACCTCTGATTTGCACTACCAATACCTGCAAGTAAGTTCTGCTCATTGTGGATCCTAACATGTCTTTTAAGACCCCCATTGGATTTGCAAACCCTCTGGCACACACCACATTCAAACGTGTGCACGGACATATAATCAGAATATATATATATATATATATATATATATATATATAAATATATATATATATATATATAGAGAGAGAGAGAGAGAGAGAGAGAGAGACAGGGGGAGCAATAAATGTAAGGAAAATGAAGTTAGGCAACTTGATACACAAAAAAATTTTTAATACATTTAATACGAAAAATATACATAGGTATGCTTATAAAAAGTCCAACGTACACAGAATATAAATGATATCAGGTATTAAAGGGTTTGAGTACGAAGCTTACGAGTCCAACAGCTGATTCTAGGAGCTTGGTGTTGGTCCAAAATAATGATTAGAACTTGATTCCATATTCAGATACCACCAGCCTCCGCTTTCAGAGATGAAGTTTACATTCGAGGTTTGGAAAGAATGTAAACTTCTTCCTTGAAAACATAGGTTGGTGGTATCCGATGATGGAATGAAGTTACAATCATTATTTTGGACCACTAAGCCCCCAGAAACAGCTGTTGGACTCAGAAATATCTTTCTGAACACCTTTAATTCTTGATATCGTATAGATTCTGTGTAAGTCGAACTTTCTTTATATGCATACATATGTATGCCTATTTTTTGTATCAAATGTATTTAATATTTATTGTATATCCACATGCCTAACTTAATTCTCCTTATATTTACTCCTCTACCTGCTCAAGTCAAATTTCTTGAACGCTATACAGAGAATACCTGTACCTAATCTATAAACACACACACACCAACACACACCCATACATATAAATATACTCTTTACTCTTTTATTTGTTTCAGTCATTTGACTGTGGTCATGTTGATTGAGACTCAATGAACTAATACCACGGCATCTATTGTGCACTTTTAAGCATCTAGGATCTATGTATAGGAAGTCCGGCTTTATTTACAATGAATCAGTTTTAAAGCGGATGCACCCAATGTTTCATGTCTACATATCTCTAAATCACCAAACAATGTGCGGAGTGCTCCTAAAATATTACCTTGTAAATATATTTTCTGCATGTTTTATGGAATACTTTTTATTTAGTTGTACATACGTTCACTTAACACAAATGTATATAAAAGAGATATCGGTAAATTGATGAACAGTGACAGACAAACAGACAGAAAGACAGACAATATATATGTGTGTGTGTGTGTGTGTGTGTGTGTGTGTGTGTGTGTGTGTGTGTATGTGTGTGTGTTTGTGTGTGTGTGTATGTGTGTGTGTGTGTGTGTGTGTGTGTGTGTGTGTGTTTGTAAATTAAATATAGAGATATTTGTTTAACAATCCAATAATTCATTTATATTACGATATTACATTAAATACTATTAATATAATATATAACATAAATAATAATAAAAAACCATAATAGGCCAAGAAATTGTTTCGACTTATATATTTTTTTCTGATATACCTAATCACAGTTCCATTATATATAATGTAACTTCAGGGTCTTGGCTTCAGAAAGAGAGAAAATTCCGTGTGAAACGACGGCTGGATTGTGAAAATTAATTCAAATGTTGCTTTATATATATATATATATAAATATATATATATACTGACAGGTCTTAAACAGTAAGGACTGCTCGAATCAGAATGTTTCCAGACTGATATCTCTGCCAGTGTATATGTTTTCACTAAAAGAATCTATGGATGATTTAGTGAATCATGTTTCTGTGTATATAGAAAATATATATAGGTATATAGACAGCAGTGTGCAATGTTTTACCAAAAATGAAAACCATAAACATTGCACACTACTGTTATTCTATCTGTCTGTATCACTCTCTTTTTCACTCTCTCTCTATATAATTGTGTGTGTGTGTGTGTGTGTGTGTGTGTGTGTGTGTGTGTGTGTGTGTGTGTGTGTGTGTGTGTGTGTGTGTGTGCGTGTGTTAGTCTATTAGCGTAAATGGAAGGTTGGAATGTCTTTATATGAATGTATGCATACCTATGAAACAAGCGGATTGTAAACATTATTGATATGTTAGCTATCAGGAGCGGCGAACTGGCAGAATCGGTACCGCGACATAAGTAATGCTTAGCTGCATTTCTTCTGATTTTACGTTCTTAATTAAAATGCCACCGGATTCGACTTTGCTTCCATCCTTTCGGGTTCGATAAAAAAAAAATATCAGTTCAGCACTGGAGTCGGTGAATCGACTTTCACCCTCGTCGATAATTTCTGGTCGTGCCACAATTTGAAGCAACTATGTTAGCTATCACTTCCAACAAAGGCAATACTTTTCATTATCGTTATAAGTTAGGTAATTAAGAAAATGAATTCCATAAAATGTACATCTTTAAATGCTGTTAACAAAAGGAGGATATCTATCGAGTTGATCATTTAGCGTTATCTTTCGTAAAAACCTTATCAAAGTAAAGATTTTCTTCCTTGAAATTCAAATTAGCTTGCGATTTGCCAGAAGAAAAAAATGTAAATTCTAATTATGCATATGCTTTCTCAGTACCTTTTTTCTCACTTCTCAGTTTGTTATTCCCCTTTTTCTAAATAATCTTGTGCAAAGATAAATGATTCAGCAAGGGGAACCATCAATGCATCAAGTAACTTTTGAATCTCTTGAGACGTTTCGTGGATGGAAAACTGGAGAATGCCAGACAATTAACGTCTGCCTTTGTGTCAGTCAATGATACTGCAAAAGTAATAGATTTTAATCTTCATCTGCGATTGTTGACTGTAGTTTTGACGTATTCTAGCTATCTATTGTAGCGTATAAGCTCTGTGATATTGCTTCCATTGGCGATACGCAATAGTAATCTATACATATTGGAATATGTATGTATGTAATGTATGTATGCATGTATGCATGTATGTATGCACATTGCATGCATGTATGTATGTATACATGTATGTATGTATGCCTGCATGCATGTATGGATGTATGTATGTACGTATGTATGTATGTATGTATGTATGTGTGTGTGTGTATGTATGTATGTATGTATGTATGTACGTATGTATGTATGTATGTATGTATGTATGTGTGTGTGTATGTATGTATGTATGTATGTATGTATGTATGTATGCATGCATGTATGTAAGTGTGTGTGTATGCATGTAGGAGGCGTAGGAGTGGCTGAGTGGTAACTAGCTTGCTTACGAACCACATGGTTCCGAGTTCAGTCCCACTGCGTGGAACCATGGGAAAGTGTCTTCTACTATAGCCTTGTGAGTGGATTTGGTAGACGGAAACTGAAAGAAGCCCGTCGTATATATGTATATATATTTGCACATGTATGTGTTTGTGTGTCTGTGTTTGTCCCCACAACATCGCTTGACAACCGATGCTGGTGTGTTTACGTCCCCGCAACTTAGCGGTTCGGTAAAAGAACCGATAGAATAAGTACCAGGCTTACAAAGAATAAGTCCTGGGGTCGATTTGCTCGACTAAAGGTGGTGCTCCAGCATGGCCACAGTCAAATGACTCAAACAAGTAACAGAGAGTAAAAGAGAGTATATATGTATGTATATATTTATCCATCAATCTATCTATTAGTCTTCTTTCTCACTCCTCTCTCTCTTTCTCTCTCTCCCTCTCCCCCTCTCTGTCTCTCTTTCATTCCCATATTTTTTCATTCCCTCTCCGTTTATTTTCTTTTATTCCTTTCTGTTGAAGAGCAGAGGCTCGAAACGTAAAAGACTTTTCATTTTTACCCGAGCGTCAAACTAATACACTTGCTAAAGGGACCGTAATTCTCGAAGTTCAGCTTAATTTACCAGTGAACTACGTTACGAGTATGCAATTTCCTAGAACACTCTGACTAATCGATAAGTCATACCAAACATTTTCGCAAAGAAAAGGAAAAAAATGCTCTTCCGGTAGGTTTAAGAAGACCTTCATTAATAAATTCATGTCGATGAAAATTGTATCAGCTCATATTTTGTTCGCTGAAAGTATAAATAAAGCCAATGAGTCACGTGCGTTGAACGCAGTATCGTGATGAAAGACAGAAGTTTTCTTTTCTCTATTGACGTACATTACAACAACTAACATATATTGTGTCTGGAAGTGCCTAGACGTATTTGGAATAAATATACAAATTTTCCTTTAGAACATATTAGTATCTATCTATCTATCTATCTATCTATCTATCTATCGATCCCTCTATCTCTCTGTCTGTCTATCTGTCTGTATATCTATCTATCTATCTATCTATCTATCTATCTATCTATCTATCTATCCATCTATCTATCTATCTATCTATCTATCTATCTATCTATCTATGTGTATAATTATGTGTGTGGAAATAATTAAATACGTGTATGTGTATGTGTGTGCGTGCGTGTGTGTATTTCTGTGTGAATATGTATATGTTATAGAAATATACTACATAATATATGTATACGCACACACATATACATTAATATATGTATACTCACATACATATACACAATATCACACATACGCACACGTACGCACGCATAATTTTAGTTATGCTTTTATGCAAACACCCGTGCCTTAGTGGTTAGGGTGTTCGGTTCAAATTTGTGAGTTCGACTCTTGTCATTGTGTCCTTGAGCAAGACACTTTGTGTTACGTTGGTCCAGTCCACTCAGCTTACAAAAAGGAGTTGTATCCGTGTCAAACTGAATCTGCCAGAGAAATACGTTGATAGAACATGTGTGTGTGTGGAGCTTGCTCATCCGTTTTTATGTTAATTTCAGGGAGAGGCGATTTCGTTGATCGGATCAACTGGAACACTCGTGACAGGTTATATGTTTGCAAAGTCGACCTCAGCGGAATTTGAACTCTGAAAGTATGGAGCAGGAAAAAATGTTGCGATGCATATTTCCCAGAATGGTAATGATGTTGCCAATTTGTCACCTATTACTGCTCAGAATAATTCCTACTATATGCACAAGGCCTGAGATTATGGGAAGAGGACTAGGCGATTGTCCCAGTCCTGAATTGTTACAACACACACACACACACACACACACACACACACACACACACACACATACACACACACACATACACACACGCACACACATACACACACACATATATATATACACATATATATGTGTATATATATATATTTATGTGTGTGTGTGTGTGTGTGTATGTGTGTGTGTGTGTGTGTGTGTGTGTGTGTGTGTGTGTAGTTCAAATTTATAGAAAAACAAAACACGAAGTCAGGAGTATGAACAACAAGGCGATGTATTAATTTGATGCTCGGGAAAGTGAAGAGGTCTTTTACGTTTCGAACCTACGCTCTTCAACACAAAGGAATAATAGAAAATAAACACAGAGAATATAAAAAAAAAAATTGCGGATTCAGCGGTCAAGCATATATATATACATACACTGCACGCATTCACATATGCATGCACAAATAAATACCATTTTGGTGATACTGAAATTTCAATGAAAGAGCCTTGGATCTAGGTTAGACACCGGCTTTTTTCCTTTTTCGCGAGAAATATTGAAATAAAACCATATAATAACATTCATGTGTGTGTGTGCGCGCGTTTACCTATGTCTTTCTGTGTTTCTGTGTATATATGATTTTGCTAGGCGTCTATTTGCTGTGAAATTTACTATTAAACACATCTGGACTATTCATGACCCTCCAAGATTAAGGTGATAAAAAAAAAAAACATGACGTCTTCATCGGCACAAGCATCTCCAGCAGAGCAGCAATAGTAGCAGCAGCAGTTGCAATCAGAACGAGACATCAACACTTAAATAAGAAACATTAATGCTAATTTGCATAATCAATACACGTTGTAAATAGCAATAACATACGCGAACTTAGGTTATATATCACTTGGTATACGTTAAACATTAAAAAAAATGTTCTTGGAATCGAGAGGTGAGTATTGAAATCAGTGCAATGCCAGTGTGATTCCTCCTGTATCCAGTTAATTTCATTTGGTGAAGTTCATTAAAATGAATGAATGGAAAATATCACCTGTTTATATTTCAATCTATAATCTTTTGACCTGTTGAATGTAGCCTATGGCAAGTAGAATCATTATTTAGTAATTTTCTTCTCAATTCATTTTGTTCCTGTCTACATATTTCCCGTTTGTCTGCGTCTATTTGCAATATCGTTAACACAGCAGATGTCCAGTGCAATCTTACATAGGTAATTTTATCTAAATTTCTATAATAAATTCTCCCGAAGTTTTTTTTTTTTTCAACTTCTTTTAGTATTTTTTGCGCTTACGTAATATCCGCTAAAAAATATAACGAAGAATTTGATTATAAATAGGAGCTGAACCCGAAACCACAAGGTTGCAAAGTGAGCTTCTTAATCTCACAGCATCTACACATAGATCCGTACATACATACATATATCTACGCATACATACACACATAAATCTACACATACATACTTACATATGTACATACGAACGCGAGGACGTGGTACATGTAAAGTATTAGCAGACGCTCAGGGAAGGAAAGAAAGAGGGTTTAAGATTTCGAGCGGACGGTCTTCTTCGGAAACAGAGGAAAGTCCAATAGAAAAGTAAGACGGAGAAATGAAATCGCCGACGATTCACATGTGGTTACATTATGATATATATATATATATATATATATATATAGACATATCAACCTATCTTCCTATCTATCTTTGCATCTATCTATCTCCATTGTCATGGAACTTCCCCATACCACCAAAATAAAAAATTAAATAAACAATGATCTCTTCTAAACAAACCCCACTAAATACATCTGTTTTATATAATTAAACAGGCTGTTTGTACAATTACAAAATTCTATTTGACATGTTCGAGAAACGAACAAATGCGCTAATAATAATGAATGAATAAAAAGATTTTTTCCAAAATTCTCGTGACCTTTTTTATCAGTATATATATATATATATATATATATATATATATATATATATATATATATATATATATATATATATGTATATATATATATATATATTGGAAAATGTGTGAAGTCCTTGGTACAGATAAGTATATTTGAGAAATATACCTCTGTGTGTGTGTGTGAGTGTGTGTACACATATGTATGGATACCCATATATATGTGTGTATGTTTGCTTAAATATATATATATATATATATGGATGTATTTCCTATGCAAGCTCACACGTACTTGTATATATATATATATATATATATATATATATATATGTCCACATGCATATAGGTATGTGTTCATTTATGCGTGTTCGTTTACAGCTATGTAAAAAAAATCGCTGTTACTTGTAATGTCACGTCAATTTGTGACCCATAATTTAACGATCCATCAATTAGAAATCGAAAACTTAAATACCGTGTTCGATATGATTGACCACACTTCTAGAAATTGGTGTTCGAGCGTGACCGCGGGGGAATCACTGAATGCCTTAACGCTAGGGAAGTATTTTCCTTCTTCAATTATTACATTTCACGTGCAAAACGTATAATATTGTAAAACTGGTGTTTTATGTGTTAAACTACATCTACATGTAAAGCCAATTGGTTTTCACCATGATTCAAAACCAGTTTCTCTGATTACCAAACCATAAAATGTCTTCAAACTCAGGAAAGTAATTATTGATAGAATTAGCTCTTATTTTATATATCTTTTTTATGTTTGTCGTTTTTTTATTACTCCTTTCTTTTTTGTATATTAGTGAACAAGAAATGCATTTTGAATCTTATAGCGTATAGAATAAAATGACGTCAGCTTTGGTTCTTTTCATTAATATTAAAGAAATTAAAGGGGCTGAAACCTTTCAGACATGAAGTCGAATCGCGCCGTTATTTCATCTCATAAATTATTTACACACACACACACACAAATATACACACGCGCGCGATCACACACATATAGCTAACATGGACTCCATCGCTTGCGACAGCGGAGGTTCCAGATGACCCGATCAAAGGAAGAGTCTGCTCGTGAAATTCGCGTCCTAGTGGCTGAGCACTCCAGAGACACGCGTACTCTTATCGTAGTTCTCAGGGAGATTCTGCGTGACAAAGAACGTGACAAGGCTGGCTCTTTTGAATTAAAGGTACTAATCATTTTTGCCAGCTAAGTGACCTTGAACAACGTGAAATAAAGTTATTTGCTGAAAGATAAAAACGCGCCACCTGGAATCGAACAACCGATCCATGAGCCGAATACCATAACTACAATGCCACTCGCATTCGCTCTCTCTCTCCCTTTCTCTCACACTCTCTCTCTCTCTTTCTCTCTCTCTCTCTCTCTCTCTCTCTCTCTCTCTATATATATATATATATATATATATATATATATATAATCCCTCGACTATCTCGGGTGTTACGTTCCAAAACTGACCGTGATAGATGAAAATCCGCGAAGTAGAAACAATACTGTATTGTATATTTTTTATTATAATTGTTATGATTTGCATATATTTATTTTATTATAAATGCAAAACAACTCCAGAGAGGAATCAATGTAAGTTTAAATAATAAAAGGCGAAAGGTGAACCGTGATACGGCGACGGATTTCTGTAATTACTGTATATATATAATGTGATTGGACTAGAAACTTCTCAATTGCTGAGATATTTTCTTAGCCATTCGACAATGCTTGCCTCCCCATATATCACATGTGCAATCATTGATTCAGACATCTGTATGTGCAGGAATGCATACATTCAACCGTATATAAATACATGCATACACACACATAATACCTCGGTTTTCGAACAACTCTGATCACGTATAAATCGTACTTTGTCTCCTGTCTTTCTCATATTCATTTTGTACAGTAGTACCTCGGTTTACGAATACCTCTGATCACGAATAAATCGTGCTTTATATATATTTATATCTATCTATTCCTTTTGTCTCAGCACAGGATCTTAGATCAAGTCGCTTGCTATGCAAGTATATCTCCGTAATTCCGAAAGCTTGAGCCAGGCTACCAAAACAGTGAGGAAAGCCGTTACTTGTTGCTTGAGAAAAATAACGACTAAGCAACAGAAATTTAAGTGTTGCAGTGAATCTAACGGTTTTTGTGTGTTCTTAAATGGCTCTTAAACACCTTCCACGCTGCAATTGTTTTTGTTTCAGTACACGATCTCAGATCAGGTCGCTTGCTATGCAAGTACATCTCCGTAATATATATATATATACATATATACATATATATATATATATATATATATATATATATATATATATATATATATATATATACGATTTATTTGCGATCAGAGTTGTTTGAAAACCGAGATAATACTGTACACACACACACACACACACACACACACACACACACAGGCAGAGATGCGAGTTCATCTTCACCACTGATTCTCCTCTGTTACTTGAAAAAATAAATAGGTAAAAAAAATAAATAATTAAATAAATATGCAATACTTCCCATATCACCATTTCGTATTCAAAAAATTCTTTTTATCCTGTTGAACGGATAGATTAAGATGAACAAGAGCTGAAGTGACAACAACGAACATGACATACACCGCAACAACTCTACCGATAACATCACCACACAATCAGTTGTTGCAGGAATGAATAACTTTTCGAATAATTTTTTCCCTCACTTTTATATATCTCAACACATTCTTCGCACAACAAAATCAGTGATGTCGAAAACACATACTCTCTGACGACAAAAACCAGCAAATATTCACTGGAATATATTCCAAATAAATATGTAACACGTAAGGTAATAGATAACTAGAATTTCTCTAATTAACATTTTATTTAGTTATTCAACTTCAACAATAATCGTCCTAGTGATAATATGATTTCTAATTTTGGAAGAAGGATAGCCTTTTGTAGGGGAAGGCAAACCTCGATTCGCATCAAACTCTGTGTTTAACTAATATTTGATTTATCGACCTCGATAGGAAGTATGGCAATGTCCTCCTCAGCAGTATTTGAACTCAGAATGTGTAGAGTCGGAAGAAATGCTGCTTTGCATTTTTGCCGCTACGGTAATGACTCTGCCAGTCCGCCGCTTGTTACTGCACAGAATAATTTCTACTACAGGCCTGAGATCATGGGAAGAGGACTAAGTGATTATATTGACCATCCTAGTGCTTAACTGTCACTTATTCTCCGTCGACCTCGGTGAAATTTGAACTCAGGCGATAAAGACCGACGAAATACCACTAAACACTTTGTCAGGCTTGCCAACGGTTCTGCCCGTTCACTGCTTTTTTTTTTTTAAGTTAATATCAAAGCTACAACAAAACTGACCAAAATACGAAAGCACAAGGGTATCACACTCGCAAAATATACGGCAACAAACAATGTAATCAATAGGTATACAACACATAGCCATAACACAAACTCACTGAACAGACTCCGTTATAAAACTCACAGCTTGGTCTTCATGGAACTGAAACGCTTAAATTACCGCACACTGCAGTCACTGTGAAATAACGCAAGAAACAAAGCTGCCACCCCAACAAAGGACTTATAGAAAATGTAGTCTAATGCTGTAGAACAGAAACTATAGCAGACGCTGTTGTAACTATTTGTTGCGGGTGTTTGCAGATATTTTTCCTCTGTGCAAATTTTATCTTCCTTTGCTAAAGTTGCGCGCGTCCATAAGATCGACCGTCGCTCAAATTTCTTTCATTAACGGTAAAGTTCGTTCTCACGCTGAAAACTTTGGGCGCATTGGTTTTCTTTGTGAGCTACGTGTAAAACTTTGTGTACTCAAACATCCCTCCCGTTATGCAAATATATTATATATATACATATAGATATGTGTGTGTATGTGTCTGTGCATGTGTGTCTGTACATATATATATACACACACATACGTACACACATACATCCGCGCGCGCACACACACACACACACACACACACACACACACACACAGCCACACACAGACACATATATAAGTAAAGAAGGAAAATGCACACACTTTACATAGTTTTAATATAATCACTAATATATCGACCGGTCGGTTTCGCTTTTGCTATTCATGATATTAAGATTTATTTAAGCATGTATTTTCTTAAGAAGGGATTTTCTCCATGTTGTATGTGATGATATTTACGAGTTATGATTTAACAAGGAGAAAGTAAGGGGAGATAATTGGTTATTGTTATTATGGTTATTGTTGTGGGCAAGGGAGATAACTGTTCAGCTTTCGGTAAGGTGGCGGGTAATATATATAATATTGTTATATTCCATTGTGAATTTAATGTTACTATTTATATCGTTTAGTATTGATTTCAAATCCCAAAGTTTTTTGATGTTCTTCCAAATGATAAAACAGTCATCTAGGTATCTTTTCCGATTTTCTCTTATGTAAATGTAAAATGGGTAACCATATTTTTGCAGTGATACTTCATTTAAGGTGAATTCAAAATAATACAGTATTAAGTTCGCAAGAACAGGGGCTGCTTTCGTTCCCATCGCAATTCCGCATTCTGACGAGAGTATGTGTCATCAAATAGGAAATAATTGTTCTGAAGTATAAATTTTAAAAACTCAATTTCAAAGATCTGATTTATGCGTTGCGGGAATACTTCGGGTTACTTTTCCAACCAGAATTTGATTGCTTCTATTCCATAGCCATGTGGGATGTTGGTGTATAGGTTGGTAACACCGAAGGAAACAAATATTGCCTGTTCATCAATTGTTTTTGGTAGGTGTGCTAGCATGTCTAAATGGTCTCTAATGAAACTTTTTGATGTATTTCAGCAAGGATTTCAGTAAGAGATCTATAAAATTGGTTAGGTGGCGGGTTTCACAGGCTGGCCCAGCTACAATGGGCCTTAAAGTTAAGTCTTCTGGCGTTTGGATATCTATGTATTTGCGCTTGTGTTCTTTTGGATATTGATAGTTTGATTTAAGTGGACGTGTATTTATTTTTGTAAATGTACTTGTTCTGGAGGTTTTCAGAAAGGGGTTCTCTGAAGTGTAGTCTCTTTTAAACTGGGCTTCGTAACTAAGGAAGAAATTTACAGTTTTCCCATCGTTGCAGGGAATTGTTTTCCTCCGACTCACAGCTGTCTTTCCATAGTTTTATAGCACTTTCCAAAAGTTGTTTATCAGCATGTTTAGTGAATTCGGTGTTCATTTCTTCATCGATCGTTATATATTTTTGTTCGTTATTCGATGCCCTGAGTTTGAGTATATATATATATATATATATATATATATATATATATATATATATATATATATATATATATATATATATATATATATATATATATATATATATATATATATATATATATATATATATATATATATATTTATATATATATATATATATAAATGATAGGAATGTTATGCAGACGAATGTCATTCGTCTGCAGTCTTGCCGGGCCATTACTTCGAAGAATTTTAGTGGAACCAATTTATCCCAGTGTTTATATTTTTTTAAGGCCTGCTACTTATTTTATCTGTGTTTTTTGTCGAGCTGGTATGTTACGGGGATGTTAACACACTAACTTCCACCGCGAAGCGCTGGTGGTGCTTGAGAAACACTCATATACACACACGCACACACATTGACATATACGACTGGCCCCCTTTAAGTTTCCGCCTGCCAAATCCATTCACATGGCTTTGGTCGGCCCCAGACTACAGTAGAAGACACTCGCCTAAGGTGCCACTCAGTGGAACTGAACTCAGAGCCATGTACTTGGGAAGTAAACTGTGCGTGTGTGTTTGTATATATATATATATATATATATATATATATATATATATATGCGTGTATATGTGTGTGCATGTGTGTGTATGTGTGTGTGTTTGTGTGTGTGTATTGACGGGCTACCATAAAATACTTTGGGATGCATTTAAGGCACGAGACAAATTTTAACATGTAAGCATCCAATATCAAAAGCAAGAATTACAAAGTGCATAAGAGAAAACCTTATCTACTAACAACAATGTGAATAGCAGGTCAACTGAAAAACAAACTAACAAATTAAATTTAAAAAAAACAACTGAGAGAAAACCTGTAAACTCAGCACAAATGTTTATTCGACGTAAACTGAACGGAATAGTAAAGCACTTGAGAAAATAAGAACACAAGATGTCTTCAACACAACATACAAGGAAAAAAAAATATGGAGAACGCATAACAGTTTACATCATTTTAATAACCATTGACGTCAATAAAGCTAACTTCATTACTCGCTATTCATGGTGAATGGAGCCAATCGTAAGGTAAAATTTCATTATAAACAACAAAAAAGCTCAATGACAAGCTGTATGACGTTGCAAAGCCGATCTAGAGTACTGTAACAATACAACTAGAAACTTTAATTTCCCGTACAGAGTACAGCAAACATTTTACTTCTCATCACATGATATTTAGCTAATAGCCAAGTGACCTTCATACACTCAAACAACAACACAATATTTGCTTGAACATATACACACTGTGTACCCAACATAATTAAAATACCTTTATTTACCTACAATTCTTCAACAGCATACACTGCTTGGCTAGAATATATAGTATGACCGGTTAACGTCGTACAAATACACTAGACGCTTTCTTATGTAACTTGTCTAAGCAAAATGCATAATTAATCCGAGATTATGTATTATATATTAAGCAGATTCGCCAGGAGCTAAAACCGTTCTATCCATACGACAAATCTTTCGACATATGTCACAACAATTTACCAAAAGACATAAAACATTTCATTTATCACAATGCTGTCCGCAGTCTTCAGGCAAACGCCAGTAATCCAAGGAAATGAAAGTATTCAAAATAAAAGAATTTCACGAAGTACAGTTTGATACCGCCACTAAGTTTCAGCTCATAGAATCTCTGCAGTTACATGTTTAATAATACTCAGATCAAAAGCGCAACATAGCGACCTTAAATCCCTCTCATATTTACAGACAGAATGAAAAGAACGAGACGGAAGGTGGTTAAGAAAATGCCGCATGTTCTGACGTACACACCCTACTGTATATGATAACCAACTGGATGTCGGAGTTCATATCATTATTTTGAAACAGACGCAGGTATATCTTGTGCGGAGCAAGAGCAATGTATATGTCGATCGCACTTACGAGCAATAGATGTTTACCATCAGAGCTTCCGTAGTTACACGAAAACGATAATAAAGGTATATTTAACGGTAATAAAAAGTAATAAGATTACGAAAAATAATTGTCCACTAGTATTTCAGTGACGATGACAAAGACAGGTGAAGACACTGTCGACATTTCTGCAACGCTTTAAATATTATCGAAACGTATCATCTCGTCTGCTGCAACCTGACCCCAGATTAAAGAGTTTAGGTTATTCGAAAAGAACAAAAAGAATCAGCTCATACGAGAATATGTAAAAATGGCAATAACTGGAAACTTGACGAGGGTTAATGGCACTTTCATATTTTGAATATATGTGAACTAAAATAAAAACAATGTCACGAAAACTTCTAAATAAGATTTCATTTCTTATCTTTTTCTTAGTTGTTCTATAGACTCAGATATATATCAACAAAGTTTTCCTCTCTTCTCTCCTTCGACTTTTATATACACCACATTTATCATTTATCAGTGTCACGATCTTTTACAGTTCTCTTACGGGATTTTATAGAAATTAGTGTTCGTTGATGGTGTTAAGGTTACATTGATTGTTTTGCTGTTTTTTTATAGAATTTGTAAGGTTTACAATTCACTTGTGTAAATGTGGAGGACTTTTTAGCTGTATTGAGGGGAGGAAGAATTAAAGTCGTGATTAAGTGACTACTGGTTCGTCTTTTATTACATTCATAACTTCATGATGAATTTAAATTCAACGAGATTATATATTCATTCGATTTCAGTGGTTTCTGTAACTCCGGGAAATATTTAAAGAATATCGAAGAGTCAATAATGCAGAAGATATGATACCAAGATACGATATTCTCGCTCCAATGTATTTTAGGAGGCAAAATACGTTTGAAAACTATAGAATTTTCCTAAAAATACTCGATATAACTAATTTAAAATGATTTACTTATTGCCTGAGCAAAAAGAGTGTATCACTACTTTAAATAATATACAATCTTCCTCGTTATAATCATAAATTCGACCTCCTTTTGTTTTACCGTATCATAATATTGCAATGTGAATGCATTGCTCAGGATTTCGTTAAACGGTGAAAGCTCTGGACAAAATTCTTTAATCCTAATGACGTTAACGAAATGCACACAATATATCTAAATGCGAGGTAATTTTCGCTTCACAGCAAGATTAAAGCATAAGGGTAAAATTCTTTCTGCTGAAAATATTTGAGAAAACAGTGGAGATCGCATGTTATTTATATCCCCCGAGAAGGAAATTATAATGAATATATGAAGCTAAGTATAAATTAAACACACACCACACACCACAGAGTCCTATATGAAACATATTATTTTCTATTTTCGTTGTGTCATTTCCTTAAACATAGTCAATATAAATATAGGAGCGGGCATTATATCTTAACATCTATAGTTCTCCATAACATTTCTATATTCTTATATATTCATTGGCTCTAAGCGTCTACGAATCTACATTAGCAATATATAACAATGGCTCCAAGCTAATTTTGGTTTAATATCGCTCCGAAATTGCAGTAGCAAACAAAAGATAGTGTTGGCTTTCCTTCTGAAATGATTTAATTTTGTATCTTCTTACCTAAAGTAGAGAGTTAAAGAGAGAAACATCAATAAAAAACAAAAAAAGTATATTCTCAGTGTTGCCAAATGAACTGACAATTTGTGGTGTAGAATAATGGTTTGCTGTAGAGCAAATGCGTTAACTTACATTCGCGGAAATGATACTCTTACTAGTCGAAAAAACAAAACCTCATTCAAATATCTTACATCTCATTAGAGTTACTATAATTTTCTCCAAATGTATTACTGTTTATCTCTCCAGTGTTTCATTTCGTTTCACACTAATTACTGTATCAGATCGCCTGTTATTCTTCTTCGTTTTCTAAACACAACAATCACCAATAACCCTCGTATCTATTACTACTATTGTCTAGCAATTGACAATTAATCTAAATTAGTTTCACTGATGTACTTGTCTTCATCGGATGAAGTGTTAATGTGATTAAAAGCTGTGTCACGTCAGCTTATCTTGCACGGACAACGTTGTGATATATGGCGAAGACTTTCTAATTAATGTTCAGGATTAGAGTTCGTCAACACTGTTCATCACCACTCTATAGTTAATGTTCAGGGGTTCGTCTTCATCAACAAGTTTGCCAGCACTTGAGGACGTGTGTATTACCGATTTCGTGTGTATGTATCTATATAACAATACGTTGGTATATTTCTGCGAATGTTATTCTATACATGCACATATATACACACAAATTATTAGTTGCTGTTCGTAGCTGAGGAGTTTGTTATTTCTTTATGATCTCAACCACATCTATCTTTATGCGTGTGTGGGTATGTATATATCTGAAAGTGTTTGTATGTATGCGCACTTGCAGGTGTATGCTTTATTCTGTTTATATGCTATAAGAGAACGTGTCCTTCTTCGATGTATGATAATTCTGAGATCGTATCTTTATTATTTACGTGGCACCGTATTTATTTATAAATGTGTTCGTATATCATATAAACTAAGATAAAACTTGTATTAAAAATTAGATATATTTCGACCAAAGATTGGTCCAGACCATGTCTAACATAATAGCACCACCTGATAGGATTATCTAAATCCTTTTAAGTCAATTTTTTTCATGATCCATTCAAGTAGTGAGTTCTTGTTGAGTGTGTTGTATCCAGGTATGAGTGGCTTATCTGGTATTCCTTGAAGGAATCTGTTCAGACTCTGTTCAAAGGTGATGGGATCCTTTTCGCCTTTAATCAGTTTTGGGCAATGTTAAACAGGGCAGGGCCTGTTGAGGAAAAGAAATTATGTCGCAGTGTACCTATATGTTGTGATCCTGAATTGGGCAGGATACGTATGGCCCGTGGTCTCAGCCTTGGATGAGCCTTGAAACTAATGTTCAGGTAGTTTGGGCAATGCTGGCGGTATATTCTCCACATCGTGCAAATGATGTACCGCTCGCGGCGGCGCTGGAGAGAGTAGAGTTTCAAGGCTTTAAGGCGGTCCCAGTAATCGAGATCAGTCATGCGTTCAATTCTTTTAGTGAGTGCTCTCTGGGTTGATTTAATTCTCGATATGTTTTGTTTTGTATGGGGAGACCACAAGGGGCAGCAGTATTCGAGGTGTGGCCGTACAAAGGAGGAAAAAGTGGAATGATGACACCGGAAGGTTCTCAAGATCCAGGAGCTCATCCTACGAGCTATATCGACCTTATCGTTGATGTGGGCACTCCATCCGAGATTGTTATCAGCAATTACACCCAGGTCTCTGATATCGTTATATGCCGTGAGCGGTTCTCCAGAGGGAAGAGTGTATGGCTTTTTTAGTATAGACTTTCTTCCAAAATGCATCAGCTTAAATTTTCTCTCGTTCAGTTGCATTTTGTTTTTGTCAGCCCATTGACTCACAGCGTATACATCAGACTGGAGTTGAGCTCAACGAGAATTCGTTCTCAAATACAGCAGTTAATGGTAAAAGAAGACAAAAAATACTTTATAAAGAATATTGGTCTCAAATTTTCTTCAAATTTCAGCACAAGGTCAGAAATTTTGTAGGGGGTCGATTACCTCGACCCCAGTGTTCAATTGGTACTTCATTTAATCGTCCACGAAAGGACGACAGGCAAAGTAGACCTTGGCGGGATTTGATCTCAGAACGTAAGCACATGCTAAATGCTGCAAAGCATGCTGCCCAGCATGCTAACGATTCTGCCCTCACCGCCTCATATTCTATTCAGAATATTCGTTTCAAATTTTAGCCCAGGGCTGTCGATTACACCGACCCAGATTGCTCAACTGGCACTTATTTTATTGATAACGAAAAGAAAGGTAAAGTCGATGTCAGCGGAATTTTAACTGAGAACGTAAAAACGGACAAAATATCGCTATGCAATTTTGTCCGGAGTGCTGACGATTCTACCACCTCACCGCCTTTTGTTTCTATCATGCATATTATGTGTTGTAAAAGCGGCGAGCTGGCAGTATTATTGCCACACTTCCAGGTCAACTTTACCTTTAATCCTTTTGGGGCTCGGTGAATTAAGTACTAGTTGAGTACTGGGGTCGATGTAATCAACTATCGCCCTCCCTCAAAATTCAAGTCATGTGCGTATAAGAGAAAGGACTATTATTATCGCACCGGATAAAATGACATGTGGCATTTCGTCCGTCTTTACGTTCCGAGTTCAAATGCCGCCTGGGTAGATTTTAGCTTTCATCATTTCAGGATTGATAATATTAGCACAAATTGAGTACTGGAGTCAATTAGTCCGACTTAGAACCGTCGCCGAAATTGCGGGCCTTGTGCCAAAATTTAAACTCAATGTTAATTGATGTACTTATCGAGGCTTCGATGTGAAATCAGAACCTTATATTAAAAGCGCTAACAAAAATGTATTAATTGTGGTGCTACGTATAATTACATCACGACCCGTTTCCTCCCACCAAAACCAATTTAAATGAAATTTCGCTTCTAACATGTGACTGCTGGGCATAGGAGATTCGTATCTTTGAACTATGGCTGACGTTAATAAAAGTAAATAAACTCATTTACATTCGATGTTTTCCATTGATTTGAAACTATCCCATAGGAGTAGAGTTAAATTGAATTCTTAATCCTCAAAGTCCATAGCAAAACAAACGACAAAGAGAAAAATGTTATAATTTTTACAAAATTTGCATCAACGGTAGGTATTTCATCATTAGTTATAAAACCAGTGTAAGAGAAACAAGTTATCGGTTCTCATCAAATACACACACACACACACACACACACACACACACACACACACACACACACACACACACACACACACACACACACACACACAACACACATACATACACACACACACACATATATATATATATATACTTGTATATGAACATATACGTATGCACCTTAGAATCATCATGGCATCTGATGTGATTTTTGAAACTAGGCAATGTTTTGGAAAGACACCCACATAAAATGCATATGCGATTTCGAACACCAAGGGCTGCAGTTAAGTTCTGATCTTTGTGGATCTTAAAATATCTTTTGAAGTCTCCGTTAGATTTGCAAAACTTTTGGCATACATTGCATTGAAAGGTGTGCACAGACACAGAGGTAGAATAGTTGGTGGATGTTCGTTTTCCATGGGTTCGCAAACGAGCTTTGAGACCAGCGAAACGAAAGCATGGTTTGTCACAAACTCTCTCTTGAATCATTTATGCTTTATCCTGGCCGCTTCAAACGGTTTTAATCCATTCCACACTTTTGTTCGGCATCCAGCTCGATACGATCCAAGAGTTCCTATGTTCTCTGGATCCATTCCAAGTGACTTCATGGTAGTCCTTATGCCGCCCTTAAACCATTTTTTTTAGGTATTCACCGAAAACTTTTCCCATCTGCAAGCTCACCATAAAACAGCTGTTGGGGTGTGCGTTCGAACAATATGGCCACATCATTTCATTTGGTTTTCAAAATCATTGCTTTAACTGAGGTGATGCAAGGACATCTGTGTTTGGAATAAAAGAATTCCATTTAATGTTGGAAGCATTTTTGGCGGAATTGACCTAACAATTTCAAATGTCCTTCATAACATGTCCATGTTTCACAAGAATACAACAGCGATGGTAAAACAAATTATTTTTAAAGAGCCAATCTTGTATTGTTATCTATATTTCCTTGGCGCCAAACGGGTGACTCCAAACCATCAAATGTTTGTGCTGCCCTTTGAATTTGCAGATATATTTCTGTGTCCAAATTTCCATCATTTTGTGCAGAGCTTCCAAGGTAAATACAAGAATCAACAACTTCAAGTAGCTTACACTTAACAAAACTTTTAGCGGGTTGCAAGCACCACCACATGGAAGTTAATACATTATAAATGTTTTATTCAAGTTGATGGTCAAGGCAAAATCCTCAGAAGCCGAGTCACACGATAATCAATAATATCAGTGCAAGAAATACCTCGGATCCACGCACATGATGAAAGGCTATTCATAGGAACATTTTGAGAAAATAAAATGGTAATGGTCTGCTTTTGCTGTTGGTGCTACGCGTGGTGCATCAGCGCGCTTTCTCATAGTTTCTTTATACAACTGAGCTTCTAGATTAGGGTCACCTATCAATTCTCACAGTCTAAAAGTTGACATCATATATTCTTCACGATCAACTTTCTAGCTTTCTAGAAATCATCAACTATTACTGTGATTCATACAATGATGCTCCTTGAATATTGTCCTGATCATCTAATTCACAAGATGTTACTGCTCTCTGATATAGATAATACTTATTTCTGATAGAAATTGGCAAATGATGGCTCCGTAGGAGAAGGCTTTTGACACAAAGGCAGTTATTCATGCAATGGCTACATCAACATGTATCAGGTGCCGTGCAGTTTACATGAGATACGATACAGTTATTTTAACAAATTCTGGCCACTATTAACCTTCATAGAGTAAGTAAAACACACCAACTCAAATTCGAACACTGAAATATTCTCCATACAAATCCAGAACACCTCAAGTTTGATTCGATGAGAATGTGTTAGAGGTTTAGACTTTCATGAAAGAAAACAATGCTGTTATTCATACCTGAATCTGTAAAAGAGACAAAAACACTTCCTAAGACTCAGTGACATAGAATGGAAATTCGAAATACAAATTAGGTAAATCTTTTTTCTCAGTCAATAAAGAGGAAAAGAAAACTTGGCGTAAAGCCAAAGCCGATTACTTGTAAATGTTTGTTGACAAACATCACCACAGTGGCTTCTATGTATCTGTTGAAATAGTATATGCTCTAAGGACAAATGCAATGGCTTCTGTCCAATACAGAACAAAAATCGGCCAGAGATAAGAAGAAAATGTTTATATTATTTTCGAGACAGCGAAACCCTCGGCGAGTTAGAACAGATTAACCTACAAAAATTTGACAATGTTGCCAATAGCAACCGAAGTTACAAAATCTTATATCAATTTAGGCAGAATAACGCAGAGGTCTCAGAAAATCTGTGTTAAATTGATCAAATATGGCGCTTGCAAACTCACCGGAGAAATGACAACGCTATCATAAAAGGTCACCAACATCATTGTGTCGCACAAAAAAATGACAGACGTCAAAATGCAAAACCTATGATAGCACATCAATCGTATCCACTGCTCATCATTATCAATCTACCCAATCCACTAATCATCATTGAACAGAGCCAGCTGAATCTTAGTTTCACTTTCGATTTGGAAAATGGTACGAATACGATCTTTATGAGACAGTTACAAATGAAATTTCTAGAACAGAACATACAACTTTTTATTACTTATATCGACATCACAAGAGAGTCTCCATTTAAAAAAGAAAGACTGCGATACTAAAGATGGATGTATTTGCTCGGGTGGCTGGGAAAATTCGCTGGTACCTGAAAGAACAAGTTTTACCCTGCGGAAACAGAGGGGTAGAAGGGGTGAACTGGATATTTTTTGTTACACGCTCTTTTTCTAATTTATATCAGTACCACACTTGAAGAAAGCATCAGGACGTTAGGCTGATTATGTATAATATATCAGAAGACTGAAAGTCCTCTGTACGGTTTGAAGAGAAAAATGAAAGCTCGACAAGCACGCCAAATACAAGAGACGAACCGACAAAAACTGGTCTGCCCCACCGAAAATCCTACAGGCATTACCATCCAACATCACAATCAATATCAGATTGTAATTGTTGGAGAGAGAGGAGTGATTTAGCACCCGTCTACTACTCATTACAGTTAAATAGACTTATCAAGCCCTATGCCAACAAAGAATACCTATGGTACTTTTCTCGATTAAGCGATACACGATGGCTGAAATAATTAATTCTGAAATTATTTTTCTTCGTTACTTCATATCTCACATTTTAAACTCCAGTTTCGTTTGCTTTTACAGATATTCAACGAGGCACAAATTTTTCTTCGGTGTTTCGAATGATAGAAGGAGGAAGGGAATATTTGTGCAAATAGGACAGATCCGATACCACAGGGGATTTTTGTTCAAAAGCACCAGTTGATCAGTTTTATGGTTGATATTAATATCTTCCGTCAACTTATAAAACCTTAAAAACACATGCATAAACACTCACAAACACACACACACACAAATGTACCATGGGCTTCCATACAATTTTCATATATGAAGTTATATCACAAGACTGTTTAACTTGGAGCTATGGTAAAATGAAAATAGACCTTCCAAACTATTGTATACTGAGATCGATCTCTCAAATTTGATCGCTGTAAATAAAATTTATAACCACTCAGCCAAGATGTCACACAGATTTCTCTAATAATTCCAATCACCTTCACACAAGCATGAAAGTTTCTCAAGACAAACGTTTCACAATTAATTTCTCATCAGCTAAAATAATCATGATGTTACATAGAAGCTCTAAGTTAATATTTCATGTATGAATCATTGAGTCTCCTAATTACATTGCAGCAAATAATTTCTCTTCTAATATGCATTACAATATATAATTTCTCTCTCCTTTGCACCAATCTACCAATTATCGGAAACGCAACATTGATATTAAGCCAAAATAAACACACTATAAGATAAATTCAGGATGTTATGCACAGTTACTATGCTTTAGGGATTTCAGAATGATTAAATTTGACCTTATAGAGAAAGACATTTAGTCTTGTGTGCTACCTACTTCACACGTATCGGTGTTTTAGTAATTGAATTTAAGACAGAAATATAATAGCTGTTTTGTTATTTGTTCCCAAGGAGGAATTGAGAGGTGACATTGCGTAAATATTTATGAAACTGGTGAGGATTTTTACGACGAATATCAGCTTGGCCTACAGTATGTAAGCTCAAAATGAAAAAAGGATGTCTGAATTGGTGGGGCAGCCACTTCCCTTCTCAACATGAGGTCTCTGGAGAAATACTGAACTGATTTGTGCTCAAAACGCAAAAATGTTTCCCTCAAAATTTAAACCAGGACGTAGTATCTGCACAAATCTTGATGAATGCTCTCACCTACCTACTAGCAAATGTATCTCATGATGTTGAGATGTAGTAACAGTACCTCATAAGTATAGTTATGCTCTTTAAGGAGCTTTTGGAAAAGCTGTCAAGAACTAAAGAAAATCATTGCTCTCATTCCTCACACACTCCCTCGTTATAGTCACCAGACAAAAAAAGCATGATTCTCGTGCGATCTTCTTACGTGAATATGATGTGTTTGTGTCCCATTTCAACTGGAATTCCCCCTAACGCAACAAACTACCCCAATGATTACTGGAAAACCAAGGTGTAAAGAATCTACGATAAAAAGCACACTTCATGGAGGAAGCATGTGATTCGGTCGGAGGCGAATTCTGTTCCAGTAACGAATGTTTCGGTAGACCACTCACCGATAAGATGACTATATATCTGGAAGTGGATCATCTTCTATAAGCGGGATCTGAACTAATTATTCATAAGACAGCCTAATGTTATGATGCACTAGTCTGTAGTATTCTTTTAACTTTTATAAATTGACCAGAAACGCAACAAAGCCATCTTTAGCAACATCATAAATATCAAGTGTTTTCTTTAGCCAGTTGTGATAGATGTCTACAAAAATTCTATGGAGCAATAAAATAGGGCAGACGATTGAAACTTAGCGATTTTCTGCCCGTATAGCAATACACTAGCGGCCGCTAAATTAACCAGTAGCATCGTATTTCCCCAATCTTCACCACCTCCTCATGAGAGACAAAATAATCCCTTGAGGTAATCATTTAAAGTCCACCGTCAACAAAGAGAGTTCAAGGTGTTGCTGAAAAGATCCATTCAAACACCCCAGCCATTGGGTCTTTTCAGGTGCAGGATCATTGATTTGTGGCTAAGTTGTGCCTCTGTCAATAGGTATAATCGAACTGCTTTTATTCTATTTCGGCATAAAAGCGGTGAGCTGGCAGAAACGTTAGCATGCCGGGCGAAATACTTTATGTTCTGACTTCAAATTCTGCCACGATCGACTTTGATTTCATCCTTTCGGGATCGATAAATTAAGTACCAGTTGCATACTGGGGTTGATCCAATCGACTGGCCCCTTCCGCCAAAAATTTTGGGCCTTGTGCCTAGAGTAGAAAATATTCTATTTTTGGCATAAGAAATGGTACCTAAATTCGGATAATATTGGCATTGATTCGGAGAATGCAACTAATGGTTTTATAATTACCCGTTCAACAACTATCTAACCAAGTCCTTAACTCGGCCTAAGCTGTCCCCAAAGCGGAATTGAACAGCAATCTTCTATTAATTGGGGTTCAGTCTACCTTTCTTATATAAGCAATGTGAGTAACTAAGAATTCAAAACTTCGGACCCTTCATACTATCCTTATCCAATGACCTAGCAAAATAAAAATGCTTTTTGAATGATCAGATGCGATTTTCGCAAGCTCACATGCGCACATGCGAGAAAACATAGATAAGCCTGCACGATAGCTGAAACTACTAAATTAAATTTTGGGGACTTTTACATCCTTTCTATGGATTACATTCCTTAGAATCTTAACAAGCGTCTAAGAAGTCATTCGCCATACATTAAAACTAATGAGCTGTATATTCCTAAGAAACAACTTAAAGAAGTTGATAAGGGTATGAACTCTTTTCAAGTCTTTCAAACACATCCACTACATAATATATCTTTCGGCATCGCCACCGGGTCTCGAGAAGTCTATTGGCTCTAATTTTCCAATGAATTGTCGTGGGCCATATTGATGAGTGAGTTGGCTGATATTCAAATACGTCCAGTATGTGAGGACAACTGGTAACCATTTAACCACAAATCAGCGATAGAATGGTGCTCAGTAAGTGCAGCGGTATTTCAGAAGGTTTTGCTTACTGGCAGCTCAAAAAAGGTGGTGTATGTAAAAGATATGTGATGAAGATTGATATTTACTCATTAATCTCATGAAAGTCACTTAAACTGCAAGCATTTATTGAGTTAGAAAGAAAATAATAATGGTTTCTTGTTTGATTTAAACACAAGGCCAGCGATTTCGAGGTAAGTGAGAGTAATGGATAATATCGATTTCAGTATTACACTGTTATTGTCTTTTATTGACTCTAAAGAAATAAATCACTATGTTGACCCTGACAGAATTTCAATCCAGAACGCGAAGAAGCGGAGCAAATATTTTAAAGCATATTTTCCGACATTCTAACGTTTCTGGCAGTTCGCCGAGGAAATGATAATACTATATAAAACATCAATGAACTGAAATAAAATACAACTATAAGCAAAACAAGATTCGTCAGGGCCACAACATCTTATATACAGAGCTATTACACTGTTTACTATATTCGTTTACAACAATGTTGGGGAAGATAATGTTTCGTCTGTTCTTATGGGCCTTTCATTAACAGTAAATAACGTATCATTATTACTTATTCTAACGAGGTGCCGAGCTGGCAGAATCGTTAGTATGCCGAGCGAAATGCTTAGCCGCATTTCGCGCATCGCTTCATTCTGAGTTCAAATTCCGCCGAGATCAGCTTTTCCTTTCATCCATTCGAGGTCGACAAATTAAGTACCACTTAAGTACTGGGGTCGATGTGATCGACTGCCCCCTCTCCACAAAATCCAAGCCGTATGCATATAGTAGGATTGATTATTATTATTAATGGAAAGTCCCCCCCCCCCCGCTTGCTAGAAATAGTACATTGGACATTGAAAGAAAAAAGGGTTTGAAAATGTGCGGGATTGTCTTTGACCACAGATCAGAGATACTAAGCTGAACCCTGGGCTAAGAGATGACAATTACGCAGGCAAAAGTTAACGTTAGTAGAAATCTCTTCAATTATTTTTCTTCCCGACATGAAGCTTGTGTGCTAAGACATAAAGTAATAAATTAATAAATCATTTATATGTCTGGCATTGTAAATTTATAAAGCAGCATATGCTATTGGGGCGATAAATTAATAAATTATAACGACCATACATCATATATGATACAAAGATAATATCATAATCACATTTGTCTGATAGACATCTAAATCATATTAGTAATAGCTCAATTGATTTATTATTAGTACATAGTTAACCTCACTTTCTATAAATGGAACAGACAGGAATATATGTGTGCGTACGCGTATGAGAGTATGTGCATGTCTATGAGTGTGTATGAATGTATGTATGTGTGCGCACGAGGAATATATATCTGTGGAGTATGTGTGCGTATATGTGTCTTTGTATGTCAATGTGTATATAAAAGCCATTAAGTTCTCGGTACTGCAGCTGCACACACGGATACTTTGGACACCATCTAGAGAACGGGTACCACACCAGATTTGGGGCAGGGGTGAAGGAGATCGGTCCACATTTAATGGGTTGAAAATCAAATTTCTTCAGTGGGTGGACGAGTCAACGGCCAACTGGCCATATGTATTTCTGTATGTATGTGTATGCATGCATCTATATATGTATGTGTGTATGTATGTATGCGTATGTATACATGTACGTATGTATGCATGTATGCATGTATGTATATATATATAAGGATTTCGTAATGAGATAAAAAAAAAACCAAGGCTGTGTGTAATATAGAACATTTAAATGCTCTATATTATACACAGCCTTGTTTTTTTTTTTATCTCATTACAAAATCCTTATATTCACACGCTGATATATGACCTACGTTGGACTCCTTATTTACATAATCACCGAACCTGGAGCTTAACTATGGTCTATCCACAGCACTTACTCAGCATTCCCTGAAACCTCTTAGTCTAATTGATACCACTTTCGTTCATAACCTACACATATACATACATATATATATATATATATATACATATATATATATATATATATATATATATATATATATATATATATATATATATATATATATATATATATATATATATATATATATATATATATATATATACAGATATATATATATATATATATATATATATATATATATATATATATATATATATATATATATATATATATATATATATATATATATATATATAAATGTAAAGCTTTTATATGCATGTATATTTGCCTCGACTGTTTGCGTTGGTGATTCTGCAGGACAAGCATTAAAAACTATCAAACGGCGGATGAACTTCATATTCGTCAACCATCGTCCAACATTTGGGACGCCTCTACATTCTGCTTAGTATCTCAATAACAGAGGTGTAAATCTCGTGTAACGCGAGAGACTTCTTTTGCATTCACTGATGTAAATAGCTTTCTTTGGAGAAATGCATGTTTATAAAGTGCAATGTTTCCCTCATTTTTACAGTTACAGGTACATACATCGATTGAATTTTACATCTCTAGTTTGTGTTGCCTACTAAGGTAGTACACTCAATGAAAATTTCTTTGATAAATTGAATGCATGTGCCAGCGTAGGCGATAATCTTTCTGAACGCCAGCAGCAAAAGACTTCCATCGAAGTCATATCTGTGCAAAAGTTTCCACGTCCAGCACGACAACAGAATCTGCTTTGAGAGATCTATGAAGTGATGCCATTGCTCAAAGTCGGGTTGCAACCATCATAAGTACGAAAATAAGTGCGTGTGTCTATGTTGTATGTATGTATGCATGTATGTATGCATTATCTATGTATGTATGCACATTTTGTACAAGTATGAATATGTATGCATTTGCATTCGCATATAAATTTACGCATAGCGGTAGAGTCTTTCGAGCGTTGGAGGAAATATTTTCCGTATATGTTCCAAATCTATGTTGTCACTAAATTCAGTAGCAGTCCATTATAGGTTTCGTTTCGTCACCGTATGTCACTTTCAATCGCTTTCCTATTCTCGCCCTTTGTCTCTGGAAGAAATCAACTTTGAAAATTTCCGGACGCAAATGGGGTCCACCAGGTTATAAATATCAGAGATATTCCCTATATCAGGACTCCACCACGAAGACATCGCCAAAATTACAGCGCTTTCGCGCTAGATTTGACGATTTTTTTTATTTCTCGTTTCTTTCGGGAACAACTTCATGTATTGGTAAATAGTCATTGGTGTCGGGAAGTATAACAATCGGGAAAAGTAGCTGACATGGAGGAGTAGAAGCTATCGGAATATTGGAAAAGAATTACCTCTATCACGATGATCCAAGCCGGATATCAAAATGGTGACATCATGACTACAGCTCAGTGCGCTGTCGACATCCTAAAGGCTGTAAGACGTGACATGGTGACTACAAATCTGTCGCAGACAGAAGGAAACACAGCAAGCGTTCTTACTGTGTCCGTATGCTTGAATTCATCCAGCAACTGCAGGACAACATGATGGAAGATCTGTTGGCGATAGACATAGGTGTCTGAGTCGCTACCTTTCTTACAAGATCCATAAGGGACATATTCTGAAAACAAAGGCCAAAAAGAACTTGTCGAAAGCAAAGAAGCTCCTGCGAAAGTTCAGTGCTCGTGTTGAGCTGGGTATAATCTGGTTTTTCTCAGAGGAAAAGAACTTCCAGCTCCATAACACTCAGAGAATCAGGGGACGTGACTAGACGGTTATATGTGTGGCATCAGATGTGGGGTGCGATTGTGAAAAACACAAAACTCTCTGTCTGGTGGCCAAAATGAAGGATATGTCCGAAGACTATCCCAGGAACACAACGTCGAATGCATGCGCCAGGTTCTGGAGTTATGAGGCCGTAGTGGAAGCTGAGAGCAGCTACTTTGAATAAACTGTTACCTACCAGCCATCAACTATATACATCCGATGAAGAGATATATAAATTATCCCAGAAACAACTGTAAGACCTTCTATTTATAAATGTTCTGAAATCTTTCACAACCTTAGATGTTTTATCTCATTTTGTTATTTTTTTTTATATATACACATGCTGATATATTACCTACGTTGGACTCCTCATTCACGTAATCACTGAAACTGGAGCTTAACTATAGTCTGTCCATAGCACTTACTCAGCATTACTTGACACCTTTGGATCTTATGGACACCATTACCTCTCATAACCTCTCTCTCTCTCTCTCTCTCTCTCTCTCTCTCTCTCTCTCTCTCTCTATATATATATATATATATATATATATATATATATATATATATATATATATATATATATATATATATATTCACATATTCATTGAAAACAGATATAATCAGATAGGCAGATACTAGACAAGCAGAGACAGACATGTAGTTAGTCAAACAGACACGTAGATGAATGTACAGATAAATCGGTCGATCAATCGATAGACAGACAGATAGATAGATAGATAGATAGATAGATAGATAGATAGATAGATAGATAGATAGATAGATAGATAGCAAACCAATCGTTTTAAATTATGAATTTTTACTCCATAGAATATTGTTTTTAATACTTATTGCACGGTCAAGTTAAATACATTTACATTATGTTGCATAACTAACAATTCGCAAGATTACGGAAGGAACTAACTTAGAAGTTATCTTGCTTCTTTCAGGTCAGGAAGTACATTACATCAAGTAACTGAAGATAAACAGTTTAATATCTAAACAGTTGAAATAAAGCATTGGGTAGATTTCTATCGATCATTCGCTACAGGAATCATTAGAAATTGCCATACTCTCCCATTTTCTTCACCAAGTTCATGAGCTTTCCTGTTCTTACGATCTATCTGATTAAATGCTAACTTGAACTCAATTTGATGATTCTTTAAATATTTCTTAGCAATCTGTAAATAGTGCAATCCACAAATTCATAAACCTAGATGAATTTCATGCGGTACATTTATTTACAATCGCAAGATATACACAGAAATACAGGAGAAATGGTTGTGTTCTTTTATTCTTTTACATGTTTCAGTCATTTGACAGCAGCCCCACTGGAGCACCGCCTTTAGTCCAGAAAATCGACCCCAGGACTTATTCTTCGTAAGCCTAGTACTTATTCTATCAGTTTTTCTTTGCTGGTGGGGGGGGGGGGGGTCACAGACACAAATACACACACACACACATACACACACATATACGACAGGCTTCTTTCAGTTTCTGTCAACCAAATCCACTCACAAGGCTTTTGTCGGCCAGAGGCTATAGTAAAAGACACTTGCAGTGGGACTGAACCCGGAACCATGTGGCTGGAGGAGGCAAGCTACTTACCACATAGCCACTCAGGCGCCTATATGATTGAACATTTTATGAATGTTAGAGAAATATTAATGCCGTCATAAAAACTAACGGCATGAAGTTATACCGAATGTAATTCAATGCAATAAATCTACTTTGGTTCATTTACTCTATGCTGAAAGTGAAAACATAGCCTAACATACCCTAGTTACTCAGAACCTTAGTCAAACATAGGATAAATATGCTGTTTAACCGTGTCATAACTTGCATAAACGTTCCTTATTTTAATACGTATTAGTCAAATATACTGTTATGCAGAACTAAATACTATCTGGGTTAACATCATTCCTAATTTACTTTTTACACTATGAAGTTTTATGATATTCAGTGATGAGTACCAACATTTTTGGTAATAAATATCTTGAAATTTGCAGCCGAAATTTGGTTAGCCTCACAATAGCGTCATGCGAAATATTTAAATACTGTTGTGGCATAAATCTTCATTGTAGTACGAAGTGGAAAATGGCAAACATGGACAAAAAATATTTCAAAACAATATCCGATTGTTCTTAAAAGAAATTCTTTACGGAATTACTTATAGTTCCCTTGAAGAATGTGTAAATAAGATAGAAGCCGATAATTTCAACATTAACAAGGTAACATCTTAAATAACCGTGAACAATTAAAATGGTGCGGAATAATTAAGCGTTAATGAGCAAATAATCTAAGAATTCATGAGAATTTACTACGTACATTGTCTAAAAGGATGTCAGGATTTTATAATCGTGAACATATTGGTGCATTGTTGTTTAGAACTATACACATAGTCAGCTTTGCAACTTCTTAATAAAATTCCAGATATTCTTATAAGATAGCGGTGAGTGGGAATTCCTTCGAGTATATAACAACAAATAACATCTGGCTTTCAAAAATTAATAATCTGTGGTTGTTTCACAAATGGCAATGTTATTGAAAGCGTCAACATTCAGTATAATGAAAATTTCAGAAATCTGATAACAGATGACCGTTATCAGATTCCTGAAATTTGGAGTTAGGCTGGAGGTCAAACCTGGCGTAGGAACAGTAGACGGAGAGAGAGAGAGAAGGAGAGAGAGAGAGAGAGAGAGAGAGAGAGAGAGAGAGAGAGAGAGAGAGAGAGAGAGAACAGAGTAGAAGAAGAAAAGTGAAGGAGGAAAAAATAGGTGCCTTTATCGTTAAAAATATTGATTACTTTCTACCAATAACAAAACAAATCTATGTAGCAATATTAGAAATCAACCAAGAGGTAGTAATGAGTCTAATTTTATCAACATCTAAGAGAGAATGCCAAATTGGAATACAATTAAAGTTGAATTCAGAACGAAGTAGAATGTAAACAAAATCTATAATGTATTTATTATGGCACTTTATTGCGTCTATTGAATTACAATCCAAAGATACTGGAATATTCAGACAGTAACAAACAACACTCTCGTGATTTCAGTTTTAGGTAGAAATTTCAAGGATACATACATACATATATACATGCATACATACATACATATATATATATATATATATATATATATATATATATATATATATATATATATATATATATTACAGACAGAAAGAGTCAAACAGACAGACTGACAGACAGACACACACACAGTCACACAGACATTTTGCTTTTTCACGCAACTGAAGATTTATATATGCAGGTGTGTGTATGTGTGTACATACTTGTGTGTGTATGAGTTCTACTGAAGATTTGGGATTTATCTTCTTTCTAAGATATCAGACATTTTGGGGGGACGTATATGGTAATCGCGGTAGTACGTATGACGTATATTATACAAAGACTACGCTTACACATAGTTTTCCGACACTTTTAAATTTATCTAACCATTACTTCATTTATAATTAATATCTCCCAGATTCTGTCGAACACGTTATATACCAGAATTCTATTAACATATTAATTATCATTTTAATGCAGACATTATTGACATCTAATATTCAGTTTTGAGACCATTTAGCAAAATATCAAAAAAAGTAATTAAATCTTGAGTGAGGTTTGAGTCTGATTCACTGGGAAAATGTGAGGCCAAAATAAAATTAGAGACGAATGAGAAATAGAACCGAAACGAATATTCCGTGTACGTAATGTCCCCCAACCACGAACAATACAGTGCTGAAAGGGAACTATGGAATTCCTTTCGCTTTAACAGTTAACATAGTTATATTTACTTGTGAAGGCGTGTGGTTTAGCAGATGGCGCATTCGGCTCAACAATGGAAGGTTCAGAGTTCGCTTCCGGCGCGTAGTATTTTTGAGGAAGACATATCTGCCATTACTCAAGGCCGCTCAGCTAGCAAAAATGAGTTTTACCTGTAATTCAAAGGGCTAAATTTGTTACATTCTGTGTCATGCTGACTTCCCCAAAGAACTATGTTAAGGTTACGCGTGTCTGTGGAGTGTTCAGCCACCTGGATGTTAATCTCGAGTGCACACCGCTGATTGGATCAACTGGAACCTTTGTCGTCGTAAACGATGGGGGTGCCAGTTATATTTACTAATTGATGTGAAACAGTTAAAATAATTGTAGAATTCACCACAACATGAAATATAGTATCATTTGTTTGAGACAGGCTCAGAAAGGACATGTTCAAGCTGGATGGCAACAGCTCCGAACTGAAACGAAATTACCTTCAAACTAGATTCAAAACTGTATAAGAAGCTTGCACCGATGTAACTAACCACATGCTGAAAGATGAAAGTAATGCTTCAGCATGGAATATTGCTTCTACATTGAGTCTCTAAAAGTTCCTATTCTGTATGAAAACATAAAATGTGAAGCTGAGATATCAGCAATTTTGCAGCTGACATAGACTATGGATAACATAGAACTACGACTCGGATATCATTATTTGTTCCATAATTTTGTGTATGTATATTTGCTCAAAGATGGAGACACATTTCTATTAGTTGTAAAGGGATAATCTGATAGTTATATTTATTTGTTAAACTGCCATGTCAATGTGCTAATGAGTAAATTAAATAATTTATTATAAGTGATTGCTCGAACGATTAGACATTTCCTCCAAATTTCCGTAAAATAATATTCTATCATCGTACAAAAATACACCCTGGACAATATGGTCTTAGATATACTATGTGCAAAAACGGAGCAGTCACGGTTGGAGCGGCTTTCATATATTTGTAAGATTAATGATGATCTGAGGATCTTTATCAGGTTACTTGTTTCGTTTGTTGGATTGTGGCCGTGGTGGGGCACCGCTTGAAAGGTTTTAGTCAAACCAGTCAACTCCAGTATCTATTTGAAAGTCTGGTACTTATTTCATCGGTTTATTTTGCCGAACCGCTAGTTTAACAGGGACGCCAACAAAAAAAAACAAAAAACATCGCCTATTAATTGGTACAACCACAAATACACACATTGTGGTTATACAGTAAGAATCTCGCGTTACAAATATATGGTCGTGTTCAGTCACACTGCATGGCACCTTGTACTATATGAGCCATGGGCCGACAAAAGCCTTGAGTTTGGATTTGGTCGACGTCGTATATATACAGACATATAATATAGATTTATATACACACGTAATACATATACGTGAAAATTTATGTGTGTCTGTGTATCTTTGTATATGTGTTCTTTGTGTTTGTCTTTGTCTATGAGAAGCGTTATGGGTTCTTACGTCCCCGTAACTTAGCATTTCGGCAAAATGTAGCGATGGAAATGTACAAATCTTAAAAAAGAAATAAGTAATAGAGTTGATTTCTTCAACTGGATGAAGCCTTTGAGAGAATGCTCCAGCAAAGCCGCAATACAATGGCTCCAAAATAATCAAAATATAAAATCTACAAATACGGCAGGATTCCACACAGCTTCCGTCTACCAAATTTCCTAAGCGTGGCTATTGTAGAGGGCTCCTTCTGAAGGTCCCACACACTGGGTTTAAGCACGAAACCGCGTTGTTGCGAAGTGAATATCTTAACTCTATAAGCATACGTGGCCCCTGTAGAGGAACAACAACAACAACAACAGCAAAAAAAATAAAATAAAGAAAAATACAGCAGTAAACTTCTCCAGTGATTTCATTCTACATAATCTATTGGAAGTCATTAACTGCACAGATATTCTGTATTTATAAAATGTTTCTTTGTGTTTAGCATATGTTCATCCATATATATCAATTGTATCAGTTGTTTTATCATTAAAATGCCACCTACTGTTGTAATCAATATTCATCTCTGTCGTAGCAAATAATTTACGCCGAAATGATATCAGTTTTATAGATATGCTTAAACATATGTCATAAAAGCTAGTAGCGTAATAAATGGATATACTGTCAATACTAATCAACTAAACTAAACGTAAATGCATATTTCAATATATATGCAGTTTATGTGTTGAATAAAAAGAAACAGAAATCGTTTAACACCCATACAATTAACAATAACACATCAATTCTCGATGGGACTACGTAGATTTTACGAATGCAAAAACGATAATTACAAACCATTTCCATATTTGTGATACATGTTCAGAAGCCGAAGAGAGTTGAATCAATATTGAGCGTATCTATTTTACATTAATCATTGGAACTAAGAAAGAATTAACTGATTCCTGCGTTCTGCCGATGCTTCGATTTAGTAATCACATTTGTGTTTACAAGCTTAGGTTACGGTTGCAGTTAGTAGATAATTTATCACCATCTACATACAGTTTTGTTACGTTCCTATAATCACTATATATGAATATCTGATTTCATTTGATAGTAGTACGACTATTTTTAATTGGTAGAAGCACTTGGAAATCGTGTTAAATGCATTACGCTCTATATTACATTACTTATACGTTATCGGATCTAATATCGCCAGAGGATTATTTTGCTAGTTATTCTTTCAATATTGATAAAATAATTATTAGTAATATATGCAAGTTATCAATGAGTTGGCTGCAGAAAAGCTTAGCGGTTTTTCTATCTCCACTACGTTCTTAGTTCAAATTCCACCGAAGTCGGCTTCGCCTTTCAGCATTTATTGTTCGATAAAATAAGTACCAGTTACACACTGGGGTCGATGTAATCTACCAGCCTGCTCCCTCGAAACAGCAGACATGACACATATTCTAGAGAAAACTATAGGTGCCAGTTATTCTAGTATCAATGAACCTTCTATACCAAGATCAACACCAACAGTATAATAATAATCATTTCTATTGGAAGCACAAGGCTTCAAATTTGTAGGAAGGAGGCTGCTAGATTACATCGACCGCAGTGCGTAACTGATATTTATTTTATCGACCGCAAAAGTATGAAATACAGAGTCGACCTCGGCGGATTTGAAATTAGAACGTAAGGACGGACGATATGCCGCTATGGAATTTGCCCGACGTGCTAAGCATTCTGTCAGTGCGCCACCTCAGTTGTTTGACCTTAACCAGTTGAGCATGACCCTTAATGGCTGACGATATATGCATCTCTGATCACAAGCAGAAGTAGTGGGGGAGCATCATAGCCATGTGTTGAGAGGAATTCTTTGGGGTTTAAATAATTCACCTCTGGAAATATGGATGTTTCCATCAACATCCTTAAACAGCCCTTATTTAAGGACCATTTGAACGGGATGGGCTACTCGACCTGAAGAAAATTCTAACTGGGCCCCACCTGCGATGTCATACGCTGTTTATCTTGATATGAGATCACCATGTCGCGCACATATGGTTGTAATGCATGTGCCTGGTGTACCCTTATCAGACAGGTAGTCATGATGGGTATACTGGGCTTCGTATATTTTACCCCAGTGTCACTTTGTTGGCCTGTTCCAGAAGAGCAGAAGGGATGCTGCAAGGGCTCATACGGCTGTAAAGATCAATTATTGATCAATAAAGCCATAACTGAAGACAGCCGCAGAAAGAAGAAAGGCCTCAGTATGGCCTGGGTGGACTATCAAAAGGCTTTCGACAGTGTTCCCCACACGTGGATTCTGGAAACACAAGCCATAAACAAGGTGGCACCAATTATTATAAAATACATAAGGCACTCAATGAACAAATGGCAGACAGTGCTACAGCTCCAAAAAAAAGAGGGACTTGTGAAAACGAAAGCCATCCCCATTAGAAGAGGAATATTCCAGGGAGACACGCTCTCTCCACTCCTGTTCTGCCTGGCACTCACACCTTTAACTGAATTGCTAACTAGAACTGGATGCGGTTACAAATGCTACGGGAAAACAGTCAGCCACCTTCTATATATGGATGACCTAAAATTATATGCTAAAAATGACAAAGAGCTAGAAACACTACTACAGACAGTACACGGCTTTACGAAGGAAATAGATATGAAATTCGAATTAGAAAAATGTGCCAAAGCAACCCTGAAAAGAGGAAAATTAGTTGAAAGTAGCAATATAACACTAAATAAAGCCAATGAAATAAGAGAATTAGACGAAAGCCAACCATACAAGTATTTAGGAGTCAATGAACTAGATAGGATACAACATACACAAATGAAAGTAAAAATAAAGAAAGAGTACTATAGACGAGTTAGATCAATACTAAAAACAGAGCTCAATGCTAAAAACAAGATAATGGGTATCAACACTTTAGCTGTCCCAGTTATAAGCTACAGCTACAACGTCCTTAACTGGACACTAAACGAACTATCTAAAATAGACAGGAAAACAAGAAAAATAATTACAGGATATAGGATGCACCACCCAAAATCGGACATAGAAAGGCTATATATACAACGCACAGAAGGTGGCAGGGGTCTTATACAGCTTGAAAACTATTATAAAATAACCACCATAGGACTGCAAAAATACCTACTCCAGAAGCAAGGAAAACTAATACAAATAGCCACAAAACACGAGCAAAACAAAAAACTGCTTTCAGTATTTAAGGAAGCTGACAAATACAAACAAGAAATCAATCTACCTAACAAATACGTAGAAGAAGAAGAACCAAGAAAAGCTATAAAACAAATGAAATCCAAACTAAAACTAGAACAGCAACGGACCATGATAAAACGATAGCAAGAAAAGCCCCTACATGGTAAATACTGGGCTAAACTAAATGCAAAAGAAATAGACAGAGAAAAATCCCAGCAATGGCTGAGAAGCTCAGGACTCAAAGCAGAGACTGAAGGATTTTTAATTGCTGCACAAGACCAAAGCCTCCCCACCAGAAATTACCAAAAACATATAATGAAAAGAAACATAACAAGTAACTGTAGAATATGTGGAGATGGACAAGAAACAATAAATCATATTATCTCTGGTTGCCCAGTCCTGGCTAAGAAGGAATATATTCACAGACACGACAGAGCTGGGACCTATATACACTGGAAGCTATGCCAACACTATGGAATAACAACAGAAAAAAGATGGTATAAACACATGCTAGAAAAGGTCACAGAAAACGAGAAAGCAACCATACTCTGGGATATGCCAATACACATATATAGAGAAATTAAGGCCAATAGACCAGATATAGTTGTCAAAGATCATGAAGGAAAAAAATGCTTTCTACTTGATGTATCAATACCAGTAGATGACAACGTTTCTCTAAAAGAAATGGAAAAACTTTCAAAATACAAAGACCTGGAAATAGAGGTAACTCGAATGTGGAATCTAAAAACAGAAACAATTCCTATCATAGTAGGTGCCATAGGTATAATAAAAAAATATTCAGACAAATACATAACAAAAACACCAGGACTTACAAATGTATATAACATACAGCACAAAGGATCCGCCGGTATGGGAATCGCCAACGTTTCTTTGAACCAAACAAACAGTTCAACTCCAACCCCAAAGATTCTACCAAGAACTTGGCAAAAATAAAATAGACATCAATGCAGCACCAACAGCAGAAGTGGGAGAATTGTGGAAAGAAATATGGTCTGCAAAGGAACAACCTCAAAAGGGCTCTATCGAAACAACGAACTCAGCACCTGAACATCTCTGGATCCCTATAAGAAATGAAGAGGTTACCCAGGCACTGCAAAATCTAAGCAATTGGTAGGCACACGGGCAAGATAAGATCGCCAACTTCTTGTTAAAATATCTGACAAGAACACACGAAAAGATGGCTGAGAAATTTAATGACATACTAGCAGAGTCAGAGACCATGCCTGAATGGCTCACGAAAGAGAAAACTATCCTAATTTCCAAACCCACTGAAACGATAAACCCACAAACTTACAGACCAATAACTTGTCTCCCTACAATTTACAAAGCCTTTACTACAATGATATCGTAGAGAATGGGCAAGCATCTGGAAGAAAATATCCTGTTTCCAGAAGAGCAGAAGGGATGCTGCAAGAGTTCATACGGCTGTAAAGATCAACTAATGATCAATAAAGACATAACTGAAGACAGTCACAGAAAGAAGAAGAGTCTAAGTATGACTTGGATCGATTATCGAAAAGCTTTTTATAGTATTCCCCACAAATGGATCCTAGAAACATTACCCATGAACAAAGTAGCACCAATAATCATAAAATATATAAAACACTCTATGAATAAATGATAGACAGTGTTACAGCTCCAAACAAAAGAGGAACTCATAAAAACAAAAATGATCCCCATTGGAAGAGGAATATTCCAGAGAGACACGCTCTCTCCAATCCTTTTTTCTGTTTGGCACTGACACCTTTATCTGATATGCAAAAAAGAACTGGATGCAGATACAATTGTTATGGCAAAACAATCAGCCACTTCTTATATATCGATGACCTAAAACTGTATGCTGCAAATGATAAACAGATGGAGACTTTACTACAGAAAATACATGGATTTACCAAAGAAATAAATATGAAATTTGGCTTAGAAAAATGTGCAAAGCAACCTTGAAAAGAGGACAACTTGTTAAGAGTAGCAACATCACAATTAGATAAAGCCGATGAAATAAGAGAAACTGACCAAAGCCAGACAAAAATATTTAGAAATCAATGAACTACATACGATACAACACACGAAAATGAATGAGAAAATAGAAGCATACTATAGACGAGTTAGGTTAATACTGAAAACAGAGCTCAATGCAAAAAACAAGATACTAGGTATTAACACTTTAGCCGTTCCAGTTATAAGTTACAGCTACAATATCCTTAACTGGACACTAAATGAACTAATCAAAATAGACAGGAAAACAAGAAAAATAATGACAGGATTTAGGATGCAGTGCCCAAAATCTGACAGTAATGTTATTCATACAACGTATAGAAGGTGGTAGGGGACATATACATCTAGAAATCTATTACAAAATAACTACCATAAAACTACAGAAATACGTATTTCAGAAGCAAGGAAAACTAATACAAATAGCCACAAAACACGAACAAAACAAACTGCTTTCCGTCTTATAAGAAGCTGACAAATACAAACAAGAAGCCATACTACCGAGCAACTATGAAGAAAAAGAATAAACAAAAAAAGGTGTAAAACAAATGAGCAAAGACAAGGAGCACAAGCATGATGCTGAATGGTTGCAAGAACTGAGACAAACAGTAGTCTGTCCAAAATAGGCAGAACTAGTCGTTTCAGTTAGGGAAGTGAAGGAAATCAGCAAAAAATGGGCAACTGGAACGCCCCGGGACCAGGTGGAGTTAAAGACTACTGGATCAAAATATTTGGTAACTGTCATGCACGAATAGCTGCACAAATCAACACCTTGTTAAATGCCGACCAAGTAACACCAGAGTGGTTGATAATGGGTAGGACAATGCTGTGCTTGAAAAACATCGAAAAAGACTATATGGTGGTCAATTACATGTCGATTTCCTGCTTGCTATTTATGTAGAAATTATTGACTGGAGTAGTCGCAGAGTCAAGCGAATGTCGTCTGGAAAAAAATGGGGTCCTGTTACATGTGCAGAAGGGTTGCAAGCGTAAGTGCAGAGGTACCAAGGTTCAACTCCTGGTAGACAAAAGTGTACTAAGCGATTGCAAGAGGAGGAAAACTAATTTATTCATGTCATGGATCGATTATCAAAAGGTGCACGATATGATCCCACATTCTTGGATTATGAAATGTATACACCTATTTGGTATTGCATCGAATGTTGGTCGATTGCCTAGAAAAAGTATGGCGAAGTGGAGGACGGAGCTGACAGCATATGAAAGAAGATTAGGGACAATAGAAATCAGGAGAGGCATCTTCCAATTGGACCGCCTGTCCCCACTTATCTTTGTATTGTGCATTATATCATTAACACTGAATCTGAGGAAAGCAAAGACTGAGTATGTATTGAAGAGCTGCCAACAAAAAGTCAACCACTTGTTATTCATGAATGACCTCAAACTTTATGGTAAAGATGAATCCCAAGTCAGTTCCCTCGTTGATAGGGTATATAATTTTAGTACTGATATGGAAATGGAGTTCGGACTGAGAAAGTGTGGTGTATTAGTTTGAAGAGAGGCAAAATCAAATGTATGGACAGGATAGCCACACCGTCGGAGGAGGTTATGAAAAAGATAGAAGAGACAGGCTATAAGTACTTGGGGACATTGGAAATGGATAAATGGATGGAGAAAGGAATAACGGAAAAATTTAAGATGAAGTACTCGCGCAGAATGACACTGATACTGAAATCGAAATTAAACGGACGGAATGAGATTGAAGCTTTCAACACCTGGGCGATTTCACTCCTTAAAGATGGATCAGGAGTAATCGCATGGACAGTAAATGAACTAACCAGCTTAGATAGAAAGACAAGAAATTTGCAGTCTAGATATGGGAGATTCCACCCCCAAATTGACACAGACAGACTGTATGTACCAAGAAAAAGAGGGAGAAGAGGACTGATTAGATGCGAACATAGCATTGGAGCAGAAGAATACAACATAGCTTGGTATGTAAGAACTGCCACAGAACCGCTATTATTGGAAGTAAAAAGGTCAGGCTTGTGTAGGATGGAAGAGTGCTAAGATAAAGCACTGCACAAGCACTTGAGAAAGAATGAAACTGAAAATAGGTGGATAAAGAAAATAATGCATGGACAGTTTCATAGGGAGGTTGAAGTTAAGACAGACAGAGAAAAAATATGAACAGGGATAACTAAATGTGAATTAAAACCGGAAACGGAGGCTCTAATATGTGGTACCCAACAGCAAGCGTTAAGAACCAATTACATCAAATACAGAATACACAATACATCATAAAGTGATAAATGCAGAATTTGTGGGAAAATGGTGAAACCGTATGACATATTACCAGCCGATGTACGCCACTAGCCCAGAAAGAAGGATTGTCCATCAGACACTTTGCAACAAGTATGGACTTGACAAAGCAAAAACGTGATACGAACATAAACCTGAAGGCATCATCGAAAATGATAATGCAAAGATCTTATGTGATTTTATGATTTAGTGCGACCATGTGGTTAAGAATAGGAAACCAGACATAGTGCTAATTGAGAAAGAAAGCATACTATGCTGGATCATAGATATAGCATGCCCAGCTGACAACAAGGTATGCAATAAGGAAGAAAGAAATGTCAATAGACATGACAGGTTAGCTTTGGAGGTTAAGCAGTTGTGGTCGCTGAAACAGGTTGTAGTAGCACCAATAATTGTCGGGAGTACTGGAAACAGTGAGAAAACATCTTGGGAAGTACACACAACGAATAGAGGCTGCAATAAGGTTGGAGCCAATAATTCGAATTTTCTGTCAGTATAATGTCATTCGTATTTTAGTGTCATTCCCGTTAGTTCTGTATAATTCTCTACACATTTCATACATATTATTATGTAAATCCGATTTCCGGACGCACAGATAAAATTATTCTTTATTTTGCTGCATTACTTTTGTTTCACTTGGAATTTTTATCGTTTGGTCAATTTAAAATATATACCAAAAGGAGAACCCTAACATGCTTTAACCTATTGGTTTTGAATATAGTTTGGCTCTTGTTTATATCTTTAGTGATTTTGGTTATCCTTTTCTGTTACAAAAGTCCGAAAATAAACCGGAAATAATACTACCAGTACCACTAACTAAGAACTTCCTTTTTAAGAGCACGTGTGTTCGAAAAGGTTTAATGAAAGCGCTCACACACCAGAAAAATGCTCTTTCTAAAAACAGGTTAGTAACATCATTTCCTTTTCAAATTTTAACACTTCTTAATAAATGTAATACTAACCATTATCATATAGTCATAGTATGAATTTTCTTGATCTTTGACTCTTGCTAACTCGACAAATCCTATGTTTCCTGAATACAAAAAAAAAAAAGAATTAAATTATCTAAACACCTTTCCGTCCGTCTGCATCCATTCATTTTGAAAAATTGTAAGTTTCTGTGAGTGGAAACTTATGGCATCCCTTTAGAATCAAGTATTTCCTTCTGCTTTGTTACTTTTTGCTTTCCTATTTGATTTTTGACCATCATATTCTATCATCTACTAACGTTAGTGGATATCATCTGACAGATAGTGTATCCTTACGTTCTTCAAGTCGTATGTCACGAGTGTATACGTCTAATACAACTGTGCACATCCTTTTGGCTAAATTAAATGAAATATTTGTTCTAGTGTTCTCCGGGTAACTTGAAGAAAAGAATAAATATATTATTTTGAATCAGTTTATAACTTATATCTGTCTCAAATCGATTGTTGCCGTTCATTACTGAAATGTCTAAAAATGGTAGTTTCAATTGCCTTCATTCCATTGTGAATTGAATTTCGTAATTTAATTTGGGAACAAGAATTATCTGGTGTTTTATTCCTACATTTTTGCTTAACAATAGTCTCTTCTGTGCCTAACAATTCATCATAATTATTCTTGTCAAGTAATTTTCTGCGAGCCGAAAGCTACAGACTTCTGAAAGCCGTCTTTAATTTCCTTACAATTACATATAAGGTATATTTTAGTCCTTTTGTTGGTATACTGAGTTGCTACGTGGCATTTCTTACTTTTGTTTTAAGAATATATTGTATTTCAATTGGTTTTTTTTCTGCTTATTTAGTCGCTCAACGTATCTCTTCGTCTGAAGATGTTCTAAAAAGCAGTTACCTTAATTGCGTAGTTTAAAATTGTTCGTATTTCTATCTCCACTCCTATAGCTTTCAGTGTGATTTTTGCTGTCTAAAATTATTAAAAGTACTTTGGGATTCCATCTTTAGACAACTATCAATGTTTTTCTTTCTTTCAATTTGTCGTTTTAAAAATATTTCAACATGTCTCATTGTTGAGAAAACGCTGATAATTCTGTACTGAAAATCATTCCTTCTCCCTGATACATTTCTAATACATAAGTAGCTCCTGTTCATCGATTTAAAACAATTTACTTTAACATTTGAAATCAATCTTATGTGATACAGTGCAGATTGCTTAACCTCTTCTGTTAAGGTATTCACTTATGTTTTACTCAATCGAAGACTGTTTGAATTGTTTTATTTTTAATTTAAGTTCTTAGATGTGGAGCCTATTTTGTTTCAGGCCCTCGGTGTTGAAGATAGTTCGATTCTTTAGGTTAATATTTCTCTTTCCACAGCTTTGAAACATTTTCGAAAAGTAATACTTTCGCCATTTCAATGAATGCAATGTTCATTCATCCATCAATCAATTTGAACTTTGGATCATGTTCTCAAATTTTTGCATTTCTATTTCCGCATCCATTTGTCTGATCACAACTTGCCCTAATATGCCTTTGTCGCTCAAATATTTCTGTAATTTTTGTCTCAATAATTTTTGTGGAAGAACTACTGCTGCTGAGTTCAGCCAACGTTCATATACTTCTACTTCATTATTTATAATCATGCTCCAAAATTGAAAATTTCTTGAGATGTTTATTTGTGCATTTGTGGCCAAATTGTTTTAGAGTTGAATACATTGATGTTCGTATATTTTCACTATGCCCTTTGTCGCTTTGATACCTTGATCAGATGTCTTAGTGTTTATCATGTATGACTGTTGAAACTTTAGACGGATCTGAGGTGTATTTCCTTCCTTTACCTCTTGGAGTAAAACAACGTGTTTCATGTAATTTATGCATTATCATCCATATATGTCTGTGTCCCACAAGTCAAATTATATTAATGATGTGGAATACAATTATTATGATAAACGTTTATGATACAAAATCGAAACGTGAAATATGGTATTTACTGAATCAGTATTTCTGTAAGTATAGAAATTTCTGTAAGCATAAAATTTCCGTTTTATTTGGAAACTATTTCTGTGGATTTTTAACTCAGGCATCTATCAACCTATCAGCTGAAGTTTTGAAGAAAATGTCATGAAGATGAGGATGTTACAAACCTGTTTGGTGGAGGAGGATTTTTCTGGTGTGTGAGCGCTTTCATTAAACCTTTTCAAACACACGTGCTCTTAACGAGGCAGCTGTTAGTTTTGTGGTAGTGTTAGTATTATTTCCGGTTTATTTTCGGACTTTGGGTTTTGGTCATATATATATATATATAGTTAAAAAAAACAATAACAAAAAAACAAAAAAACAACAAAGTGAGGACGTGATATGGATAGTATTATTGGACGCTCAGGAAAGGAAAGAGAGAGTGTATGACGTTTCGGGCGTAGCCCTTCGTCGGAAAGATGGAAAGTTCGGAGAATGGAAGAACGGAGAAAGAGGAAAATGGTACCGATGCCCACGAGGTTACATTATGAAAAAAGCATATATATATATATATATATATATATACACATACACATGTATACTTACATACATGTACATATGTACGCATATGAAGGAGCATAACAATGTGGTTAGGATGTTCCACTCGCGATCGCAATATCACGATGTGAATTCCCGAACCGGGTCGTGCGTTGTATTCATCCGCAAAACACTTCATCTCACGCTGTTCTGCGATCAATTCGACACCTGAAGTGAGGCACAATGCGCACCTGTTCAGCCAGCGTCGATTTGATTAAGGGAGTGAGCAAATGTACAGCACATATCTCTGACCACTATAAACGATTCATTTCTGCAGGTCGTTCAACAAAAATCGAACACTCATATGTTGTCTTCGACGGGAGATTCCATCGTGTATGTTTCTATCTTTCTCTCACTCTCTTTCTCTCTCTCCCTATCTCTCTCTCTCTCTCTCTCTCTCTCTCTCTCTCTCTCTCTCTATATATATATATATATATATATATATATATATATATATATATATACAAGAATAAGGGCAGAGAATCGTCACATATATATATATATGTAGATATATATACATATAGGTATGTATGAGTGTGTATGAGTATTGGGATATATATATATATATATATATATATATATATATATATATATATATATATATATATACAGATAGAGAGCGAGAGAGAGAGAGAGAGAGAGAGGGGTGGTGGTGGAGATAATTAGATAACTAGATAGATAGATAGATAGATAGATAGATAGATAGATAGATAGATAGACGACAGATTTTAAACCAACATGTTTAATTACATTTAAGCATCGAATTAACAAGGATTTAAGGACATTTAACAAAAACAAAAGAAGACAAATGTGAAATGCAAATTAAAATTTATTAAAACAATGTAATATTAGGAAAACTTTAATCTGTGCAATCATCATAATTAGAATCTTAATTAACACTTATTTATAATAAAAAGCATAAAGCAGAAGAAATATATAAATGTAGACTATTTCTACAGAGGTTGCTTCTCTTAGGATTTAGAATTATTTGCAATTTTCTTTAACTGTTCTGTTGTATCTGTTTAAACAAATTGTTTCAGTGTTGGGTATCTAAACATTTTAAAAGAAACTAGCAAAGGGTGTATTTTTAATAATAGAAACAAGATGTAAGCTAGCAGGCAAACATTGAGAAAGTTAGCAAGGCTTATTATCAGCCGAGATGAATATTTATTCAAACCATGAGTGAATTGTTTCAATCTGATATGGTCATTTTAATTTAAATATTCATAGTAGTATTTCATAAATACTAAGGGAATTTTATAATGGAAGAAATCATACTGATTCGGAATCTAAATTTAAACTACAAATCTTAGCACTTTTCCACCGCCATCTTAAGTCAGCTGTAAACTAAACCAAAAAGAAATGACAGTGTAAGCTAAAAATTAATGTATTCTTGCTGATTTACTTGAATTGGTTTTCGTTCAGCATTCATATACGATGTGGAGTGAGGGGGCAAACATCAATGGCCCAGTGGTTAGGTTAGCGGACTCGTGGTCGTAGGATCACGGCTTCAATTCCCAGACCGGGCGTTGTGAGTGTTTATTGAGCGAAAACACCTAAAGCTCCACGAGGCTCTGGCAGCGCGTGGTGGCGAAACTTGCTGTACTCTTTCACCACAACTTTTTCTCACTCTTTGTTTCTGCTGTACCTGTATTTCAAAGGGGGGGGGGGCAATCTTGTCACACTGTGTCACGCTGAATCTCACCGACAACTACATTAATATATACATATATATAAGGAAAACAAGATAAGGTACAAAATGCTAAAATAATTTTATCACGGATAACTTTTTCGTACCGATTTCAGTCTTTGTGACTTTTTCAACTCAGCAATGCATGAAAAACAATTAAATTGTTGAAAAATTAAATTAAATATTTTTAAAAAATAATTCCATAATTTTCAAATGCAAGGTACATTTTCCTTTTTTCCGTCTGTCTCTGTCTCTGTTTTTTACTCTTGTGGGTTGTAGGTAGTTAGCAGCAGCCAGTTTGATATGATTTCTTGTTTTTGATTGTTTAAGCAGTAGTAGTAAAGAAAGGAGGGGGAGAAGAAGAAGAAGAAGAAGAAGAAGAAGAAGAAGAAGAAGAAGAAGAAGAAGAAGAAGAAGAAGAAGAAGAAGAAGAAGAAGAAGAAGAACAAGAAGAAGAAGAAGAATAGAATAATAAAAATGCGGGAGTGGTATGACAGTAGCAGGACTGGTAGAATCCTCTTAACTAGTCAAGTAACCTAAACGTGACCCGTTGTGGTTGGAATAGTAGTGATTGGAATTCTTCTGAATAAATTTATGTGAAGTGTAAAGTTTCTGTTTTGAATACATCTTTTTTAATATTTGCGTGTGTGTTATTCTAAGGCCCTGGTGATAGTATCATTTGTGGTACATGCATTGGGGTGTGTAAACTTGAGCCCTATGGAGAGTATATTGATCTGGTTTGCTGTTAGTTCTTTGTGAGATTGATGATTTTATCACTTTTGGTTCCTGTGACAACAAAGCTAAAAGCTGTGTTAAATTTCCTGGACATTTATAAATGTACAAGAAATTGCACACTGCTTTGGCTTTGTTGTCTCATTTTATTTAATATATACACGCTCATACACGATCCGTGTTAGACTCCTCACTCATACTATTATCAAACGGAGTCTAACTGCGGTCCTTCCGTAGCCCCTACATTGCCTTACCTGTCTTTTGGATCTCTTACATAGCCTTTTGGGTTTCTTACATAGCCTTACCTGCCTTATTGGTCTCCTTGATAAGAATTCAGTAAGCTGGTTGATGGTCTTCGCAGAACCAACAGAACGTATTTCTTCTGGTCTTTTACATTCTGGTTTCATATCCTTTGTGATTAATTGAATGTTTATCTCTGTTGGGAGTCGATGAAATAAAGTACCAGTTAACTACTAAAGGTCTATGGTGTCGACTAATTCCATACTTTCGAAATTGCTGGTATTGTGCCGAAATCGAAGCCATTACTATGAATCCGTATCAATGACCTGTTTAATTTATATAAAGGTTAAATTTATCGAATAGAAGTAACGCTTTAAATCGTTTTAAAGTTAATTCCTATTACTAATTAACAAAATATTCTAGAAATACTTTAACGAAATGAATAATAATATAAGTAAAAGATTTCAGAATTACAAATAAATATTTTATCCTTATTAGAAGAACGCACAGTCTTAGATTAGTTAAATTTAAATATTCATAAGGTTAGTGTATAGTTATTAAAATTCTTAGCACTGAGGGAAGCGGAATCATTTTAATAATATTTTCTTACCTTTTTATTCCTTTACTTGTTTCAGTCATTTGACTGAGGCCATGCTGGAGAACCGCCTTTAGTCAAGCAAATCGACCCCAGGACGTATTTATTGTGAGCCAAGCACTTATTCTAACGGTCTCTTTTTGCCGAACTGCTAAGTTACAGGGACGTAAACGCACCAGCATCGGTTGTCAAGCGATTTTGGGGGGAAAAACACAGACACACAAACACACACACACACACATATATATATACACATACATATGTACGACAGGCTCCTTTGAGTTTCCGTCTACCAAATCTACTCACAAGGCTTTGGTCGTCCCGAGGCTATAGTAGAAGACACTTATCCAAGGTGTCACGCAGTGGGACTGAACCTGGAACCATGTGGCTGGTAAGCAGGCTACTTACCACACAGCCACTCTGAAACATATTTTATACAGTTTCCATGGACACCCAAGTTAGAAAAATATCATAAAACCGTGCGTTGAATAATATACGTACAATCACAATGTACTCATGTATAATCTAATACGACTCTAAAATTACAATACATGATTATACACACACATGCATAAACACACACACACACACACACACACACACACACACACACACACATGTGGATAGACGGATCACCGTCAGTTTCGGCAAGCATGATTCACGAGTGCAATCAACTGAATTACTAGAGCATTGAAATGTAACTGGCCAGTCCCCAAACACGCACACTCTTAGCGGATCTTGGATTAAAAAGAAACAACAAAACCACACGCATATATATATATATATATATATATATATATATATATATATATATATATATATATATATATATATATATTTAGTAAGTTTTTAACTATTTTTCTAACGCGACTCTCTCTATTTCTATCTCCCCCTCTCATTCTTCCCTCTACTGTTCTTCGCCTCTACCTGTCACTACTTCTCTCTCTCTGTCTCTATCTCTTGTTACTCGTCCTTCGCCTCTCACCGTTACTACTACTATCTATCTCTCCCTCTCTCTCTACCTCTCGTTGCTCACTTTTATTCTACTTCCTCCCCTCCTTTTCCCTCTGCTACTCTTTCTCTTCATACAGCCTTGGTCACCTGTGTGCGGCTGCTATTTCTTTCCGTTCTTGGACTCCCCAAGCTCGCACGTACTTCTTTGCCCCTCCTGTACGTGCTTCACAGCGTTCGAGACATACACACTTCACGTCTGGCTGTACAGCCTTTTTGTTTGTTTATTTCAGCGTTTCGTTTTCCTGTCTTGTTTCCGTCCGCCACTACCCTCCACGAAAACAAGTTAATTTGTGTTCGTGGGAAGAACCATTTTAGCGATGCGTACTGCCTTAATTCTTCGAAACGCCGGAGTTTTAATGGTGGCAGCTGATGAAGGGGATGTTTCTATGTGACCTGCTTGTTTGTTGCCCCTTGTTTACCATTTTTGCCCTTGTTCTTTTGCCACGTCATGTACCCAGTTATGTATCTATATGTACATGTGGATGAACGTATATACTTACATGTACATATATATGCATATACTCATATATTGTTTATATATATATATATATATATATATATATATATATATATATATATATATATATATATATAGGTTGTCAAGCACTGTTTACCATTGTATGTAATTGCTTTCGGAGTTTAACCATGTAAATCTCTGAAAAGAGAAGATAATCAGAAAAAAGCAGAAAGTTGCTGTGCAAAGGAAATGAGAAATTGTCACGTTGCAAACTCAAAAATAAATTATCTAAACAGAGCGAAACAACGCCACTCGCGCCTATGCATACACACGCACACGCACGCACGCACATGCATACACATACACATGCACACGCATGCACATGCATACACATACACACGCACACACGCGCGTACACACACACATACACGCACATGCATATACAAACACACACACCCACACATAGATACACACACAGAAGCACAAACGCACACACACACACACGCACATGCGCGCTCAAACACAGACATGCACATACACAGAACAAAAAAATGCCACTCACACATTTGCACACACGCGCTCACATACACATACAAATACAAACACACACACTCACACACACATGCACACACATGCACACACACAAAACACATACACATATTCAGAAGAAAACAATGCTACTCTCGTATTTGGACACACACTCACACACACGGACACACGCGCGCGCGCGCACACGCATAACACATACACATGTGCACGCACACACAGACACACAGACATACACAGAACAATGCCACTCACGAATTTACAAACGCACGCACACACACATACACATTCTCTCTCCCACCTCTCTCTCTCTCTCATACAGGAACGATGATATCAATATCTTCGACCTCCCTTTCAGGGATAGCCTCCACCCAGACCAGGTCTGAGTCATGGACGCCAGCCTGCCCGTAACCTCGCTCCAATTCTTCTCTGTCTGGGGGACTAGACCAAACCAGACCCCAGGCATTTTCACCGGACCACCTGTCCAGCGTCCGACGACGTTGCTAGACGACATCGACTTGCCGCACTTCACTTACTCAGACCGCTACTATTCTTATGTAGCGTTCCAATCCATTCTCGCCAGGGGGCGTCGTATTTCCGTACAGCAATCATTACATCAGTTTAAATGCAGGGATATCCTCAACTGCATAAATAGAATTTTTAATCAGTTGGACACAATAATATAATTTTACTCAAATTCTCTAATACAGTAAGAAGAGGGAAAGAATCAAAGTTGCAACTTATGTAGCTAAGGATACATTAGTAGCAACATGGACTTTTTCCCTTTTCTTACTCTATTAGTGAATTTTAGTAAAATTATATTAATGTCTAACTGATTAAAAATTCTATTTATTTATTTATGCAGGTGAGAATAGCCCATCATTTAAATTGATGTAATGGTTGCATCGTTGAATTAAATGGAGCCGCTTGGAACGGTCGTACTGCATCACGTCTTGATATCATGCTGCTTATTTTGATGTTATTTATATATACTTACACATAGTCACACACGAAGGCACAAACACACGCACTCATTCACACACACACACACACACACACACACACACACACACACAAACACTTATATATGGCCTAACTCACTAGCTGACGGGGTGAGATCATTTCAAAGCTACAACAGTGCGAGGAATAGTGTGACTAATATTGTAAGTAACATTTGATAGTTTGTTCGATACAGTGATTTTGTGGTATGCTTTTATATATAGTACATTTAAAGACGAAGAGAATAAGACTTACACAGAGATAAGTAAATGTCCGAATGAACGTATGCGATAACATATGCTAAGGACACCAGATATATGAAGATGTGTGCATCCATGCATATATGCTGTTAGGAATACGACGTAGGTGGTGAAAAAAAATTACATGCCTATTGAATTTTACACTCATCTAAATACACATCTTCATGATTTGTACCAACGCATCTCTTCTATAAATATCCTGGTCTCCATTTTATCATTAGTAACATCATTTCTTTCTCAAATTTTAACGCTTCTTAACAAATGTAATACTAATCTGTGTCATTTAATCATAGCATGAATTTTTGATCCTTGACTCCTGCTAACTTGACGAATCCCATGTTTCCTAGATACAAAATAATTTGAAATATCTTTGCTGGCCTTCGTATACTGATCGTATAAGCCGCCCTTGGCAACATTTCGAAGTTACTGTTATAACATGTGCTTAGTGCAAATCATGTTGTGTAACCTTCAATAAATCAATGTTGTATATGTTTGTGTCGTCGAAAACACATATATTTATATATTCATACACACATAATGCATACATACACAAAAATATATGTATATATATATATATATATATATATATATATATATATATATATATATATATATAAACATATATGTGTGTGTTTGTTGCGTGGGTGTCTATACATTCATACATATATATATACATATATATATATATATATATATATATATATATATATATATATATATATATATATATATATATGCGCGCGAGTGTGTGTGCTCTGTATATATTGGAGACACTGAATACCATAAAAGAATATAAAATGTAGTTCTAGTATATCTGATCGATGTACAGCAGCAAAGGTGAACAAATACACCGCTGGCTACAAGTAATGTCAAACAAAATGTTTTCCTTCCAAAACTGGGCAAAAGTTTTTCGCTTTTTCTGCTGTTTAAAAATTGATGTAACTTCTAATATTCTAATGTAGTTTTAAACGTTTGAGTAACATTTGTTTCTCATTTTTCTTTTTAGAAAATACCTGAAGGCATATATTTGTTATTTTAGAAAAGGACAATTATTGGAAGAGCAAATTACGGCTTTGTTTGCGTATATAATCATAGATGTACCTATGCATACATTTTATATAAAGAATTCTAGGCTGGTTGATGCGTATGTTGTAAGAGAATGACACACAAAAAAAAGGTGAGCGGAAATTATGCTCCATTTATACATTGCATTTTCAGTCTTTTACATAGAATAGCCCTGCATATGTTGACACGAACACAGACATATGAACACATGCATAGAAAGACAAGGCGCTCATACATATATCTATGCATATATAATTTTTAATTTATTTTTAAAAGTCTTTTCCCTTTCCAATATTCAAGTCAGTCATTTACAAAGCGAAAAGCTTCCTTTCTTTAAATCCAGACAAGTCATGGGATGTATCGCATTTCGTTGATGTCTGCATGTCTATATACATGATTTTTCATATATATGCCATGAGTGTTTTATGGACTTATGTATCTATGTATGTATACATGCGTATACATACATCTACGTCCTTCAATTCGTTTCTCGAGTTTTTCAGATTGAAATCATTTAAAAAATTGTCCTTAAGCTTTGGCTCAAACGTCATGGCAACCCACACGAAAAGTTGAAGTATCAAGTTCAAAAGAAATATTTCAATCTGGAAATACGGAAAACATATGAATTCTGCCTTCGTCGACAAATAGTAAGATGTAAATTTCCCAACTTTCGTCTGCCTTACGTAACTGGTCTGATATCAATAATTTAGCAACACCAACCAGCACCTCCACTTTGGTCACAACCCGCAGCTTATTTTGAGAAAAATATAATCTTATGAAATCTTTCTTTCTCTAAGATTGTCATCGTTAGGAACACAACTAAATTATGAAAACTAAAAACATGCAATTGAAGCACTAAGAGATTAGCTGCCAAATCATTTTGTCAAAATTCTTTTGCCGGCTAAAGAGAGAAAAAGTCCTGGCAGTAGTAATGGTTCCGCGTAACTAGTGTCTGTAAGATGCATTAATTAAAACAGAAAGCAATTTTGTATCGAAACTGTTTCTCAAACTGCAAAAGGATTTACTAACTGAGGTGGCTGTACGAAAACATGTTTGGCAATAGTATAAACTCGCAGCTTTTGTGGACATTTCCGGTTAATAGCCATAACTATATTTCAGTTGAAAGTGTTGTTGATCAGGAAGAAAATGTGCATTATCCCGCAGAAATTTCAACTTCAGTGGAATCTTTAGACTTACTGCCACACAGATTTTATCTCTGATAATAAAAAGAAGAAAAAGGAAAAAGAGAGCAAGTACCTAATTATGCTGCTGTGTTATTTAGATCAGCTACGACTATGTTATAGAAATAGTCTGATGATGTATTCCACGTCATCGTCGACATGATTATATATAAAATGAGAAGCAGTTATACCAAGTATGTTCCTCGTAATTAACAGACCAAGAATGTCCCAGTTAATCAACTTTTAGAACATCTAAGATTTATCATGTCGACCAATAAATCCTCGAGGTAAACAAAGACATTTACTAAAATAAATTCTGAGGAATATTAGTTAGTGAATGACCACTTCCATGATGGTCGTTCAAGAACTAGGACCCTTGGTAATCTCTTCATGCACCTCTCCATAAGAACAAAGCATTATTTATTCTACGCTGCTGGCATTACAATGTTCAGAATTCCCAAGCGTGTAATGGATACAGATATAATTTCATGTGAGTTGAGGCAATTCGAAACTCTCACTATTTTTTATATCAATAAATGTATTGCAGTTTCAATATTTGGATATGTGGATTACATCTGAGTATTTCGATTTCGATGAATAAGAATGATTTTATTTCGCTCAAAAAATAGAGTAGAACTTAAATAGCATCTCTCTCATTGTTGTTAGATAATGTTCTTTTAAAGATCTTCCCAACACTGTCTGCTCCTAACACTCGAGAACTGCAACAGACCTAATCGGTCCGAGCATATCTGCAGATTATAAAAATCCTGCTTTCCTTCGGTGAAGTTATTTCTCTTTTTCGTATCATCATTGTAATATACCCTCAACCGGCTAAAATTTCGCTACACAGCTCTAATCGGAATACCCACGCCTCGTTCAATGGCAGTAAGTGACGTCGCTAACTGGTATCATTAATTAGCCAAAATACCTACCAATACCCACGTGACCTGATAAATCTAATGAAGATTCAGATATTCTTTTCTACTCTAGACACAAGGCCCGAAATTTTGGGGGAGGAGGCCAGTCGATTAGATCGACCACAGTACGCAATTAGTACTCAATTTATCGGCCCCGAAAGGGTGAAAGGCAAACTCGACCTTGGCGGAATTTGAACTCAGAACGTAAAAACAGACGAAATACCGCTAAGCATTTCCCCCGGCCTGCTAACATTTCTGCCAGCTCGCCGTCTTATGAAGATTCAGATATTCTCATCTTTAAATTCTCTTTATTCTTTTCTACCCTAGGCACAAGGCTCGAATTTTTTTTTTAATTCTCTTTATTCTGTCTCAATTATATGTGAAAACGAATACGTGTAGCTGTGTCTGCCAATTTCTATATAATATGGTACAGAGTCAATCTGTTATTAAATACTTACAACTTCAAATAACTGTGATAACTGCTACTGTACATCATTAGTACACCTACTTATATGCTTTTCGAAATATCGTGAGCTAATTACGTCGTGAGCTAATTATAAATGAAGCGATAATATTGTCTCGTCTTCATTAAACAGCTTCAGAAGAAAGTACGAGGAAGGTTAGGTTGTATGAATAAATTATATGAGGTATTTTCAATATTCAAATCTAAAACAAAGCAAATGTACAAGCTCGGAGTAGAATGTGTTTCAACTAGTTTATATACAAGAGTTTAGATTTTAAGACGGTTGACTATGTTAGCTCTGTAAAGCTACTTTTTAGAGATGATCAGGGAATTTAGGTTTTTAATGAAATTATCTAGAGTTTTTCTGATCTTGTACATGAGATATGTGTTGAAATTGTAAACTTGTCTGTATAAGCCTCCGCAGTTATATCTTGCAGCTACTGCGTAAGACATTAAGGATCTATAATACGATTACGTCGCTCATCTTGTCTGAATTCTTCGAATCTCTGCTTCCTTAGACAAGCTTGAACTTACTTTTATTGATCCAATTAGTGTTACTGAGAAAAAAATTCACTGCCTGTGTGATTCTTCTAAACACACACATACATGGGTCTATACATGATACATACATACGTACGTACATAAATACATTGACACACACACACACATGATTTGTTTTAGTCGTGGGGAAGATATCATTGGTACGTTGGTTCCATATATTTTCAGTAGAATGATCGTTCGATTGATAATATTGAACCATGAACGCACCCAAACACGTATCTGAAACAGCCATACACCCATAATGATAAATAAATGTATGTAGTCCATTATTTCAGCCTATCTTATATCTTCACAGACACACGCACACACATACAAACACACACATACATATGTATGTACATAAATTATATGTATATGCGTATGTGTGTGTATATTTGGTACAATTCAGGAAAAAATCTCGTAACGTGCATTTAAAAGCTCTTATATCGATATCTGGCTATTACATGTTAACTCATAGTCAGGCATGTTCCAGTGTGGTAAATAACAATGCTAATAGAAATCTGGGAGAAAGCAATCACATCCAACACTCTGGATACTATCAGTTCTCTGAAAAAGGGTTAAATTTATTAGAAATGATACATTTCTAAATCTCTCAGAGAGACGTAAGCAGTAGTGATACGATAAAGTAGTTGTATGCTGTCAACTTAACGTGACAGTCCCAAGAAGGGAATCATACTACTGCTATTTAGCCCTAGGAAGCTGCACCACTTCTTGCCGGCCTTGACACATTTCCTGTGTCCTTGTTTATGAGGGGGAGACAAGCACCTTCACCCAGCCAAGTCTGCATCCAGGGACATGTTTCTGAGTTTTTTCTCGTCATCAGCCTGGAGTAGCGTGACTTGCTGGCTGAAGATGCCTGTTAAGTTCTCGTAAACATACAATCAGCCAGCAAGTCATGCTACGACAGGAAGCGGTGCAGCTTCCTAGGGCTAAATAGCACTAGTATGATTCCCTTCTGGATTTAAATTTATTTATCTTTTGAAACAAAATTTAAAATGTAAGGAGTATTCGTTATAAAATATGATCGATCGATGAAATGTATAGTTAAACAATTATAATAATTCTGTGGTAGACCGAAATGATGCAATAGTGATAATAGCTACAGAGGGGCATATTAACTAGTAACGGTCGTAAAATATGAAATATAAAATATACTTATGGGAAATATATATATTAAAAACTATATAACATTCAAGCGAATATAATTTGATAGTTATTATATCGTAATGTGAAGGCGAATGTCTCAGTGGTTAGAGCGTCGATCTTACGATCGTGAGGTTGTGAGCTCGATTCCCGGACCGGAATGCATGTTGCGTTCTTGAGCAAGTCATTTTATTTCACGTTGCTCCAGTTCACTCAGCTGTAGAAATGAGTTGCCATATCACTGGTGGCAAGATGTATCGGCCCCTTTGCCTTTCCCTTGGGTAATATCAGTGGTGTGGAGAGGGGAGGCCGGTATGCATGGGCGATTGCTGGTCTTCCATAAACAACCTTGCCCGGACTTGTGCTTGAGAGGGTAACTTTCTAGGCGCAATCCCATAGTCATTCATGACCGAAGGGGGTCTCCTCATATCGTAATGTAAGGCAATGAGCTAGGAGAATTGTTAGCGGTATTGCATCTGATGTTATCCAAAGGAGAAACAAAGGCCGATACAACATGGCACCAGTGACGTCGCAACTCATTTCTACAACTGAGTTAACAGGGGCAACGTGAAATGGAGTATCTTGATCAAGAACACAACCTGCAGCCCGGTCACAACCTCACGATCGTCTGTCTTTACGTTCTGATTTCAAATTCCACCAAGGTTGACTTAGCCTTTCATCCTTTTGGGATCGCTAAATTAAGCATCAGTTGCCTTTTGAGGTTGATCTAATCGACTGGCATCCTTTCGGGCCTTGTGCCTAGAGTAGAAAAGAATGTAAAACGGCGAGCTGGCAGAATCGTTAGCACGCTTGACGAAATGCTTAGCGGTATTTTGTGTCTTCACGTTCTGAGTTCAAATGCCGCCGTGGTGCCGGGGTCGACTTTGCCTTTCATCCTTCGGAGTCGATAAATTAAGTACCAGTTATGCACTTGAGTCGATGTTATCGACTAGCCCCCCCCCCCCCTCTAAAATTTCAGACCTTATGTCTATAGTAAAAAGGTTATTATATCGTAATTTGGCATTAAGAAAAACTTTAGCATTTGCTAGAATGTGCAGCTAAAGCTTTTTGGAAGTGGGTAACTATCAATATATATAGAGGTAGTTGGGATGGAGTAGACTACACATTAATTAGTGCTGGGCGAATAGAAGTTAATGTATATATACATGGGTGAAGAATTGCTAATTTGCAATGGTATAAGATAAGTGTATTTAAAAATCTAAAGAAAAACTAGTAAATTAAACAAGCATGAAATATATGAAAGAAAGCCGGCTTGTTACTTAAAGATTAATAACCAGTAGAGATCATAAGGGTATCAGGAAAACCATAGTGGCCGGAGAACTAATAAACAATGGAGACAAGAGATAATTTTAAGAAACTAGCCATGGTCGTAAATAGATAACAGTGTATTTCTGTCTCTCGCAAATTTATTATTTTTATTTTTATGTTATTTTATTTCCCTTGGCTCACTTAAATCCACTACTTCGTAAGGTAGTTTTCAGTTTTTTTTTTTCTTATTTATATATTGTTTCTTTTTTATTTGACTACCACCATCACACAAGAATAATTTTGTTATATTTTTTCCTTTTTTCTTAATGCTATCAACACTTCATTTTCTTTGTTTACCATATAGGCTAAGAGGAGGCGCAATGATCTAGTAGTTAGGGCAGCGGACTCGCGATCATAGGATCGCGGTTTCGATTCCCAGACCGGGCATTGTGAGTGTTTATTGAGCGAAAACACCTAAAGCTCCACGAGGCTCTGGCAGGGGATGGTGGCGAACCCTGCTGTACTCTTTCTCTCACTCTTTCTTCCTGTTTCTGTTGTGCCTGCAATTCAAAGGGTCAGCCGTGTCACGCTGAATATCCCCGAAAACTACCTTAAGGGTACACGTGTCTGTGGAGTGCTCAGCCACTTGCACGTTAATTTCATGAGCAGGCTGTTCCGTCGATCGGATCAACTGGAACCCTGGACGTCGTAAACGACGGAGTGCCAACAACAACATATAGGCTAAAGAAAGAGGGTACGATACAAAAACAGACAAACAAATAATGGGTCGAATATGATTAACAGTATGAATGAGCAATTTGAAACATACAAAATAAAATAGAAATGTATGATTAGCAAAATGAAGCGGAGGACGTGGTTGAACCCGCAAACCATATTCTCACTTAATGTCACAATCTTCAGTTTGAATTTTCCTTTTCATTCTCTTGCTTAATCAGGTCGTTTCACTCGCAACATACTCGCCACAGACTTCCATCTTTTACGAAACACACTTTGCAATAGGCATTTCTTCTCCAAACTTATTTTTCTTTTCATGTGGAAAACGAAAAAGTTAACTAACCCAAGGCTAGAGATAAACATTGCCTGTCACAATCCCTTTCACTCTCGTCTTCAATACTACCTCCTTCGCAACAGCAACTACTGAGAGAAAACAAGCCTGCTCTTCCATATTTAGGGAGGAACAATCTAGATTCGCTCGACAGTTGTACTCTTCTCGAATGTGACAGCAGGTGTTCGACATAAGCCCAGAGTTCGGGCATTGCAGAATCGCGTGCAGAACAGTTTTACTGCCCCGCCCGCATCTTGGACAAGCCGGCGAAGGCGCAGACCCAAGTTTAAAAAGCTTATCTCGGAAAGGTAAGGTGCCTCTGTAACATTGCCATGCTAGGGGCTTGTGGTAATTATCCATAGGACCTGACCCGAATGTTCTTCGGTATAGGCTGGCGAGTTGACCTTTATCGGAGCCCAGGGTTTATCCCAGGACGTCATCACACTTGAACTCTACTAACCCTCTAAAGAAGGACGAAGTAGAACCCTCACCACCGGTGTTGCCCGACTGGCAACACTCTGCATGCCACGTGCCCAACCTCGGTCTACGCTTAATCCATGGGTCCAGTTCAGTAAAGAGTATGAGCCGTGGAAATAACAGCTTGACAAACGGAGAAAACACCTGTTCACCGTTCAGGTAAAGCCAAAAGTGCCTAAGCCTCAGCGCATGTCTGCGCATTTTTAGCCCGGCATCCCTAGGCCATCCTTCATCGGTTTTTGGTAGCAGATAGAGCGCCTTACAAGAGATCCCCTGCCCCTCCACGCAAAATGGAAGAGTATGCCTTCCAACTTGTTCGGCCACGAATCGGGACAAGGGACGACGGTCAGGCGCTAGATAATCACAAATGCGATACACACCTCTGCGACCTCCGCCCTCCCTTTCAGGGACAGCTTCCGCTCAGACCAGGTCTGAGTTTTGGGAGCAACTCTGCCTGCCTCCTCGCTCCAATTATTCTCTATTTGGAGATCCGGACCTAACCAGGTTCCAAGAATTTTCACCGGTCGTCCGTCCAACGTCGCACGACACTCTCGGACAGCATTGACGTGTCCCTCCAGGTGCCGAATAGCAAGCCGATCGATTCATCCTGGTTAATGTTTGATTCCCCCACAGCTTCCTAATCACTTATGGCCTCACTTACCCGACGTATATGCTCGACCCGGGATACGATGACGGTGATGTCATCTGCGTACGTCGAAGCCGACCTTCCGCACCCTAGATCTTGCGGAGTGCCCCTCATAGATTCCAACTTCCTCTGCAATGGCTTGAAGGCCAAAACGTACAGAAGCGGAGAGAGAGGGCACCCTTGATGCACCGATCGTTCAATGCAGAACGGCTCCGCATCCGAATAATCGATTCGATGTCGCTGTATAAAGCAGTAATCCAACCACGAAGGCCGGGCCGAAACCAGCCGCCGAAATGGACCATAGCCCCATCCTTTCCAGAAATTCTATTTACCCTCTCTAAGGTATAGTGGAGAAAGAGGAGATTGTCCTGAACGGATCTGCCAGGGATCGCACGTGTTTGACCTATCCCAACAAGTCTACTCACGACTCGCAACAACCTTTTTGCTAAAACCTTGGCCAAAATCTTCAGCTCTGCGTTAAACAGAGTGATGGGCCAAAAATTATCAATTAGGTCCACCTTGTTTGGGTCATTTCTTAGCAGCGCCACAACCCCCCGGCACACAAATTTTCCCATTCTGTTGCTAGTTGGTGTACGCGCATGTAAGTAGGTGCCCAAACAAGTCTTTCATACTAGAATACAGTTCATAAGGCAGACCATCAAGTCCAGGCGATTCGTCCCCACCGCAATCTGCTAACGCTTCCTCGACCGCCATAGCTGTGATCGGCCCTTCACAAGATTCCGCATCCTATCCCGAGAAACGCGGCGAACTGGCCAGGAAGTCTGCGAGTACCCTACGTTCCGGTACGCCCCACTCCCGAAAAGCTGGGTAAAATACTTGTGAAACACCTTGCACATCTCGGGTTCGTTTACTGAACGACAAAGTGGGTCCGTAAAAGACCGTATGGTTGAGCTATTGCTGCATAGGCTCTCTACCACCTGGACCCATCCAGTCGCGTTGATTCCTTCTTGTCACATTGCACGTAACTTAGCCCTGACAATGCACCCTTCATGTTTAGCTTTGAAATGTTGGTCGAGTGCCAACCTCGCCGCAAATACTTTGGATGCAGAGCCTGACCTCATTGCCTCTTTTACTGCTTTAACTAGCATCCTTTCTACTCTATTTCTAGCACTAGCTAATTCTTTACTAAACCTAATTGACTCAAATGTTATGGCTCTCTGGAAGGCGAACCACCATTTATTATTTATAATGGATCCGATTAATACCCTTATAACTAACTGTCTAATCCTGTTCCTGTATGTTTCACAGCTCAATAGCGACTTGTTTATCTTCCGGTAACCGGAACCCTGTCTACACATGATTTCTAAGTCGAGCGTACAGGTAAAAAATTTGTGATCAATATAGCTGACAATACGGTGTTGTGGAGAACTAACTATTCTCTTATCCTTACTTCTTACAATAATTCTATCTCAGTAAGATCTGGACGACCCATTGTTATTTGCCAATGTCCACGATGGAACGTCTGGGTGGTTCAGTCTGAATTGGTCTGCCAGCTCAAAACGACTTAGCAGACCGCTGAGGCAAGAGTATCCCCCCTTATCCGATCTTGAGCCAACATAATTTACGCGTGCATCGTGGATTGTGTTAAAGTCACCTAGCAAAAATAACGTATTTGACGTACCTAGAAAATTCTCTAGGTTTCTGAAGTAGTCACACTGTCCGGCTTTTCCTTCACAGGGAGCATAGACAGCTTCCAGCCTAAACACTTTACCACTGCTGTGCGTCACATCCAAAACGACCAACCTCCATTAAGGATTTACTAAGACAGTTCTTATCTCTAAATCCACATTTTTCATGAATAGCACAACACCTCCCCACCTCCAGGTTGGCTTGGAGAAATAAATTTCTTTTAATCGCTTAGGAGGCGTGAAAACGATTCCAACCATAAGATATGAAAATGGATTTAGGGGAGAGATTCCAGCTTCCCCAGATTCTCCATACAACCCTAGGTCCAGGTGTGTTCCTCTTGTCTGAAAAGGCCAAAAAAAAAACTTATCGTAATTGAATTAACAGTCCTGTGGGAAGAGGGAAGTCCATTAACGGAAGCGTGCCAGATATGACAGCCTTCTGCGGGATTACAGGATGACAGCATGCGTAAGGCAATTGGTATGAGAGGTAAGGAGAGAAGGGTGTGCAGAATGGGAGAGCCTCTTGTTGAGATGTGTTAAGTGAAAGCCAGGAGGAGATGAAGAGCAGTGACTTGGCCATCTCTGCTGACCCACCAATGGGAGAGTCACAACTTTGTGTAGACTTTGTGGAGAAAGGATGAACGGTGGATACCGTCTGACGACAACAGTTCCTCCTGGCCATGGCTTCATTAACTTACAGGTGTTATTAACAGAGAGAGAGACAGAGAAAGAAAGAGAGAGGCAGAGAGTGATTCATATAGGCTTCTCAAGCGATCGTGACTCGATCTTACACTGAATGCTGAAACTGAACCGAATATGTCGCGAAAGAGTACTGTAAACCAATTACAAACACACTACATAATGTAATATATTCCTTATTTGAATTCTTACAAGAAATTGCCAAAACATTCTTTCGCAGTTCCCCGACCGCATGGAAAGTGTTTTTAACATTTACATCTCAATATAGGTAAAACAGGTGAAAGATTCGACAGGTATTGGAATAGTAAGACTAGAAATATTTCTTCACCTACAATTTACTATTATTCAGAAGGCAAACATTAGGACTCAACCAATAAAAGAAAGTGTGCGAACGATATTTACATAGGGCTATGTTGCAGAGCTAAGACAGGTTCAGGTTAAAATATTGCGTAGTTTTACACAAACATAGGTCGAGCTTAAGTTTGAATGTTACAACACCTATTTCCTCGTATAATATATATATATATATATATGTGTGTGTGTGTGTGTGTGTGTGTGTGTGTGTGTGTGTGTGTGTGTGTGTGTGTGTGCGTGTGCGTGTGCGTGCGCGCGCCTTTGTGTGTGTGTGTGTGTGTGTGTATATGTGAATGTGTGTGCCCGCGCATATTTTATGTGTATGTGTATGTATGTGTATACATACAGATATAATCGTGTAGCTATGCATATATACATATATCATATACGCGCATATGAATCATGTACACACACAAACACACACACACTTATATATAAATACATATGTTGTCTATGTGTTTTTTTTTCTGTGTATACGTGAATATTCTCAACTCTGATGCAAGTTGACTTACGTCAGAGATAAGTTATTACAGCTTAGAGCATTCATATGTTCTAATAAATTCAAGTTAATCAATTCATTTACTGTTTGCAACTCTAATAACTGCCCATCTCTGACGTAAGTCGAAATCGGTTTGTGATTGGGTGGAAATTGCGCACAAGATTATATACAGGATAAAAGTATTGCATCGGCTGTCTGCGTATCTAATGATTCTTGCAATAATTCCTTACTTGGTGATTGTCCATATGACAGGAAGCAGATAGCCAAATATGTGTGGCATTATGTGTTGCACTTCCATTTCTAAAATAGTAAGACTTTGATGATATATAGATGTATTTCCTTAATAATATTAATTCCAATGTATTAGTCGATAAAGAATTCAGTGCATCAGTTAATACACCATAGAGAATAGTCTATTCGTATTTCTACCTAGCACTCCACACACAGAAGCCGGTAATTCCTCACTAGCTGATAATTATTCATAGTACACATACACACACGTGCACACACATATTTATTTATTCATATATGTATATATATCCATACACATGTATATATGTATATATGTATGTATATATACATACATGTGTAGATATATGTGTGTGTGTGAATGCATATATATGTATATGTAAGTGTGAATGCATATATATGTGCGTGTGTTTGTGTATCTCTTTCTCTCTCTCTCTCTCTCTCTCTCTCTCTCTGTATATATAAATATAGTGCGAGATTACAGCAAATAAAACACGAAGACAGGTGTGGGTAAATCAAGTAGGTACATTAGTTTGATGCTCTGGAAGAATGGAAAAGTCTTTGACGTTTCGAGCCTGCGCTCATCGACAGAAAGGACTGAGAGGTAAAGGACAGAGAGAACGAAAAAAGAAAACGGAGAGAAATAAAAATGTGTAGGCATTAACGGTTCAACATGGTGAAAAAGGGAAAGAGAGAGCAGGAGAGAGACACAGAGAGACACAGAGAGAGAATAATAGCAAAATTAGGTGGTGATATATTCTGAAAGTAAATAAGGTTGTCAAGTATGAAATTTGTAGAAAAGAAAAAAAAGTTTGCTAATGTTTTATAAATACAAGGAATAGTTTTATTCATCAAAGTACGCACCCATATTGTCAATACACTTGTGCCATTTCAGCGGTAGCTTGTCCAGCCCGGAACTGTAAAAGCCTGGCAATCTAGAGTCAATAAAATCTTGGAAGGCCTGTTTTACAGCCTCGTCGGAATCAAATTTTTTCCTATCAAAATTTATTCAAATTCTAGAAGAAATGGTGGTCACTGGGGCAAGATCAGGTGAGTATGGTGGATGATGGAAAACTTCTATCTCCAACTCCTGTAGTTTCATCAATGTCATTTCTGTGATGTGTGGTCTGGCGTTGTCTTGCAATAAAATAGGAGTGGATCTGTTGACTAATCTAGGTTGTTTTGTTTGTAAGTTTCTGCATCATTTGGTCCAGTTGGCTGCAGTATACTTCGAGCGTGACTGATGAGCCAGGTGTAATGAAATCATAATGGATTACACCTGCGCCAGACCACCAAAACACACCATCAGCTTCTTTTGATGAATTTTGCTTTTTGGACTGTGTTTTGGTGACTCGTCTTTGTTCAGCAATTGTGCTGAACGTTTACGGTTGTTGTATTGGATCCATTTCTCATCACATATTACAATTCGATTCAAAAATGATTCATTTTTGTGACGAGAAAGTAGCGTAATGCAGATTTCTAAACGTTGTTGTTTCTAATTTTCATTGGGTTCATGTGGAACGCACTTATCCAAATTTTTCACTTTACCGATTTGGATTAAGTGAGTCAATATTGTTTGCTTTCTAATACCAGACAACATTAATAATTCACGAGCACTTTGAGATGGATCTGACTTGCCAGTGGCTTTCAGTTCATCATTATGCCCCTTTGTTTCTGGTTTCCCGCGTTGCTCATTTGTGAAGTCAAATTTACCAGAACGAAATTTTGAAAACCAATTTGATACTGTCTGCTATGTAATAACATTAGAATGAAATACTCCATTAATATTACGAGCTGTCAGTGATGCTTTATTTCCAAGAAAGAACTCATATTTCAAAACTGTACAAATTTCCACCATATCCATCTCTAAACAAAAATAGCAAAACACGATTTAAAATACTTCATAAAGCGCAAAACGAGTTAGAATAAAGAAATAGATGTGTCAGCTTTCTAAGAAAAGATAAAGACTGTCAGAATAGGATAATAGTGCAAAATGAGCAGCTGTCAAATTTTACCATATACCTTACTACAAATTTCATACTTGATGACCTGATAAAACGTGTTTCGAGTAGTTTTCTTAAAAAGAGTTCTTAATCTCCTACTCAGTAAAAACATTTCTTTATATGAAAGCATGAGCGTGGGCGAGCGCGCTCGTGAGCATATATGTGTGGAATGTGAATCTGTGTGTGCATCCATCTGTGTGTGAATTCCTCTCCGATGGTTAAGCTATTCTTGTTAAACTGTCCTTTGTAACACCTCCATTAGGGGATATCTACCACAGTTGTTGTGAATCAACAAAGATTTCATAGAAATCTCTTACGACATGTCGTATATGAAATCAACTCTAATTGGTTTGTGCATTCAAGCAGAGAGTAAATAGTTTTGTACTATTAGTTATTTTTCAGAATTGGAATTGGTTTGTCAAAAGACGCTAAGTAGTTGTTAAATGCGTTCGGTTATACCTAATGGTTTCTATGTAAAAATTCCTTGGATTCAGACCCTGGAACTGGCAGCGTTGTGCAGCCTTTATACATCTTACTTATTTTAGCACTGCGGCAGTAATAATCGTATTTGAAAAGTTGTCAGAGACACGTTGTGTTTTTGAGCGTCATATCCATGGCGTTCTGAAGCTCTCTGGCTAAATATTTACACACGTAGTTTAACACTGAAATTGTGGTTAATGTGGTTGCTATGGAATGAATATACATTTAATTGAAAGAGCTAATCAAACTAAGAGGAGTTTATGGCAATAACCGACAGTCTGTCGATGTATTTACATTAATGTATTGAAATGTTATTTAGTACATTACCCTCAAGTAACATTTCGTGTCATATAAATGTCGTTCAGAATCACCTAGCGGGATGCTTTGATATTTAATAGTATGTTCACTGAATTTCTAACAATGTTGACATGATACTGTAGTTGTGCTTGAGGATGTAAATGTTGCTCACTCTCTTGGACTCGCATTCATTCTCACAGCATTCAATTTCTTTCGGGAAGTGAATATGTTCCTAAAGGTCTGGTTTACTTTTAGTCTGGCTTCGCTATTTATTTTCAATTTGTAATTGTTCAGTTTTGACGGTTTAATCATTTTCATATTGTAACGCCGCGCCACTTGTTATGCGTCTGTCTGTGTCTAAAATAGTTGCATCGCTTGAGACAGAATTAGAAGGAGCTCCAATCAAAGCATTGTTAGTATGTGGAAGTATGTTTCAAGATTTGGGAGTTGCCGATACACAGTATTTAAGAGATAGATAGATAGATAGATACATACATACATACATACATACATACATACATACATACATACATACATGCATGCATACATACATACATACATACATACATACATACGTACATACATACACACATACATACATACATACATACATACATACATACACATACACATACATAGAGAGCGGGTGAGAGAGGGTAAGGGAAGAGAGCGAGAGAGAGAGAGAGAGAGAGAGAAAGAGAGAGCGAGAGAGAAAGAAAGAACTCTGTAAAGATTGCTCTCTTCCCAGTTGCTATGTAGTCTTTCAAGTTTATTCTATATCGGAATTCTATTATTATTTTCTGCAACTATGATTGAAAATGTACCATGCAAAGCCTCCTATTTCCAGTCAGATAATCTTGCTTCTTTTCTTTGGCTTTTAATTACATTTGGAGTTCTGGATTCTATATCTCCTACTGTTACACTAGCACCTCTACATAAAATTTCCGCACTGTTACCTATATAGAAATCTATATCTGCTCTAGCTAACTCCACACAATCTCCTACTGATTTTAAACCACCGCCACAATCTTTTCTCAGTAAATAATATCTTGCTACTCCTCCTCTAGGATGAAGTCCTCCATTTATATTAAACTTCTTATAAGTTCTTCAGTCTAGATTTACTAATTTAAATTTTATCCAATGTACGATATCTAAGTAACGACGCTGCCAAGTATTTACAAACTTCGCTAGATTCGAACCATTCAGCTTTGACTATATTAACTTCTTTAACCGTACTACATCCCCATAATGATTAACTAGCTTTTCCCAAATATCACTCCAATATTTTCTAGCTTTTTACGTATTAGGTTTCTCTCCTATAGTACAATCTTCTACACTGTTTATTGGGCGATGAAATCTCCTCTGATCTGTTTCAAACAATCTGTTCTGTTGACACTGATGTATTCTTTTCTGATATCCGGAAAGCTTACTGATAGCTATTGCTAAGATACGCTGTTTCAGCTCTTCCATGGCTATCCCAAATGCTTTCTCTTTGGCTAAGTATTTTATTTGAAGGGAAAATCAAAATCTTGTTTTCTAGTTTGCCCTGTTTCCACGCCTCTATTTTATTAAGCTTTTTTCTCAAAGTTTTCACTTTATTTTCTAATATCCTTTTCTACGACATGGCGACGTGGTGATCTTATTAACATACAAAACACAAGATCTTCTATGTAGTATCTAGTTAGAATTGTCTTCATGTCGAGTTCCCCAGTCAAATAGTCTCTGCACTGTGAATATTCATATGCAATCTTCATGTCGCGCAAGTATGCTTGTGCCTGAATGCATGTGCCTGGCGTACTCTTATCAGACGAGTATTCATGATGAGCATATTGGACTTCAAAATTTTGCTTATTATTATTTAGATCAGTCTAAAGCCTTCGATAGGGTCGACCATCGATACCTGGCAGCTGTTCTCAAGGCAGCTGGCTTCGGTCCGGTCTTCCGCGGGTGGATAGCTGCTTTATACAGCGGCATCTGCTCGGTCATACGGGTGAACGGCCATCTATCGGAACCGTTCAACATCTCGCGTTCGGTTCGCCAAGGGTGTCCTCTCTCCTCCCTTCTGTATTTATTGACTCTCGAGCCATTACTGCGGAAGTTGGAGGTTTTGAGGGGCGTCCCGCACGATCTGGGATGTGGAAGGAGCGTGTCTGCCTATGCCAACGACGTCACCATGATGGTGTCGAGCCACAGGCATATTGACCTGATTGGCGAGACACTAAACGAGTATGAAGCGGTGACAGGTGCGAAAATTAACGCGGAAAAGTCAGTGGGCTTGCAACTAGGCACCTGGAGGGGCAAGTCCATGCCGTCCAACAGCGTCGTAGGGTGCTGGACTGACGGACCCGTTAAACTGCTCGGGGTCTGGTTCGGTCCGGACCTCCAGTTGGAGAAAAACTGGGAAGAAGTGACGAACAGGGTGGCCAACCTCACCCAGAAATGGGCTGAGATGAAGCTCTCCTTGAAAGGTCGAGTGGAGGTGGCGAATGCGTACATCGCATCCGTCATCTATTACCGTTTGACCATCGTCCCTTGTCTCGACCGCTGGTTAACCAAGATAGTACCCTTGCTCTTCAACTTTTTGTGGAAGGGTCAGGTACCACTGGTCAGGCGCTCCATCTGCTGTCAACAGCCGCTGAATGGAGGCCTTGGCATGCCGTGGTTGCTGATGCGCAAACATGCGCTAAGGCTACGACATCTCAAGCGTTTCCTGGACGGTAAACAGGTGTGGTCGCCTTTCGTCAGACGCGATTTTCAGCAGCTCGTTTCTTTAACAGAGCTGCAATCCTGGATCAAACGTAGACCGAGAAAGGGCGCTTGGCACCTTGAGTGCCGCCAAGCTCTCACCGCCCTCAGTCAGGCGGGCAGTGCGATCGGTAGTAGCTCCACTCTAGCGTTCTATAGAGGGTTAGTGGGAGAAAAGTGCGACGACGTTCTCGGGGAAACTCTAGGCGTCGAAGATAATCTGCTAAACAGTCTGTTCAGGAGAACTTTCGGGCCGGGTAATTTCGGGCCGGATAATTTCCAAAGGTCCCTCGCCTGGCAGTGCTACCGAGGTGCGCTACCTGTTCGAGATAAACTCTACCGACACGGAAGTACCGTCAACCGAGCCTGCCCGAGGTGCGCTCAGGACGACGAAACCGTTCTGCACGCACTCGTCCAGTGCCCGAGCATTGCTGACCTGTGGGTCTATATCGAACAGCTACTGTCACGTGTAAGAGGGATCCGGCTATCAGCTGAATCCATCGTGAGAATTGACCCGCCGACCTCCTTTAACCAGGAGGGCAAGGCAATTTTCCTATGCCTAGTGGCTTTAGCGAAAGAAGTGATATGGTGGACCCGTTTGAAAGGGCTAAAGACAGACACTTTCCTCTTTGGCCAAGGCCTCATCAACTTTTTCAAGTTCCACTTGAAAAGGAAGATGAGAGTAGAGAGGGAAGTGCTGTCTCATAGCAAATTCGTTGAAAGATGGGTGACTGTTGGAAGAATGGCCAGTATAAACGAACCAATTCTGAGAATACACTTGTAGAAAAAAAAAAGACAAAAGAAAAAGGTAATGTAAAAGGAGAAAGGGCTCTATACCCCTTTCTTATTTTTTCTGACCAGGCTCCCATGGTTTTATGGGTTTTTCCACGTGTAACTTTTCCTTTTTCGAAGCGCCTCCCCCTTTGGGAGTTCTACTTATTTATTTATCTATTTATTTATTATATCTTTCTCCGTTTTCTTCCTCTGTTTAGACGAACTTTCCTACCTTTTCGGACAAAACCTTTTGTAACCTTCGTCCTGTCTTTGTCCTTATATGTTTTTAATTGATATTAGCCCTTGTGGCCAATAAAACGAATTAATTATTATTATTATTATTATTATTATTATTATTATTATTATTATTATTATTGTTGTTGTTGTTGTTGTTGTCGTCGTCGTCGTCGTCGTCGTCGTCGTCGTCATCATCATCATCATCATCATCATCCGTCTGATAAGTTTCTTCTGGCTTAAAATCAGAAACAACAGGGTTTATCATAGCGGCCCAAGATCAATGTCTACCTACATGAAGCTCCCACGCCAACATCGTAAACAATGGCAGTAGCTCATGTCGTGCATGTAAATAATAAAATGAAACCATTGATCATGCTGTCACTATGTGTATCCTTCTTGCTCTACAGAGTATCTCAAGAGGTATGACAGAGCATCACAGTATATTCACTGGGTAATTTGCAAAGACGTGAGCCTGTTCCATTATAAAATCTAGTGAAAACACAACCCACTTCTAATGCTAGAAAATGATCGCATCGCACTACTTTTAAACCTTACTGTTCAAACTCACAGAAAGGCATATGAAAATAGGCCAGACATTCATTATATTGAAGAACTTCAGACAAAAGATATTATTGTCTCAGTCGACATAAATGTATCTGTCAAGACTTACAAACATTTGAGCAAGTATAAACATCTTGAAATAGAAATTGGCAAAGTTTAAAACCTCATGACTAAAAGATTACTTGTCATAGGTGCCCAAAGAATGATAGCAAAAGAGGTTGATTGCTACCTATCTCAGATACCAGGGAAACTTATAATGGTAGAAATTCAAAATATCGTGCGCGTGAGAACTCCTCATATCCTGAAAAACAAATTGTCAAATCCCCAAATATTTAAATCTGTAAACAGTGTCAAAATACTTTTAAATGTACGTAATAACAAAAATATTTTACTGTCATATGTTGTTTATCTTTCTATAGGATCACCATATCGCGCGCGTATGGTTGCCACCCACGTATTAATTGCTCTAATCTTATAGCGGCAATTTAGTTTCGATTGGAGTACAAAGAGGTATCTCTCATGGTGCCATTTATATTTTGCCAAATGATAATGACACAATGCTTCAAATAATGAACCTTTACATAATAATTGTGATTAACTTTGACATAAAGGTGAACAGTTTTGACTGCAAAAGTATGTAGAATCTATATAGAGTATTAATAGTACCAGCTCTTGATTCAATTATAACGAGGTTCGTGGTAGTAAAAGCAAATTGAAACTAGCTAGGGTTTTAATTGAAAACATGGATGTTACGTATTCTTGTCTTGTATCTTTTGTTCAGGTCTCTATTGGCTTTGTCTTCTTCCATTTGAATAAAACGCTTATCAGTCAAATAACTCACAAAAAATTCTCGCTAGATATTAAGTTAACTGAAACACAATCAATGTATGCAGCAGTAATATGCTTAAAAAGGGAATTACACCTTTGATCATAGTTTTCTTTGACGCGGATTGCTCTGAGGTTAATGAATATCAACTACATGAAGTTAGGTGCCATGTATACAGGGAAGCAAGATAATTGCGCAACATATTATAAGAAATGACAGTCATATACCAGCATAGATTATACTGGCAATTTCGACAAAACTAATAGCAGCTGTTTTAGTCGTTTTTGCTTTCGTAGTTTCTAGTTTCCATATCGAAAACGTCCGTCATGTTAGAGATGTTTCGTTTAGAGTCGCATTGATATAACGATAATTCTCTTAGTATAACTATTATCATAATAGCCTCTAGTATATGTTGTCTTGTAAATGTTATTAAATACCTACTATGACGTAAATGTAAACTTTGTTTTGTTTGTTTCCCATTTATGTAAGATGGTTCTACTGAAATTTCTTAAATGTCATATTTTACTTGATGACTGCGTCATTAGATTCAGGATTCAATACCACCATATTACTAGCAGCATGGTTGTTGTTCATATTTTCATTTATCCGTGTTCGAGAATGTATCGAATCAAAGGCATTTCATTTGAAACAATTCAATACTTTACATAAAGTACTACATTCAGATCAGTGTTAGCAAATGTATTCATTTTTAAGGTGATACGACGTGATTTGAGGGATATTGGTTTACTATTTCTAACAAATAAAGCAACAAGATACATTTGTTGTCTCGTCTTGTATAACTCTTTATTAAGTTATATGACGTGAAACATTGTTAAGAAATCCTCTTTTGTTTGTGTGTGTTGAAAAAAGAAGTTCAATATATCACTAGTTACAACAGTAGAGGCAACGCTCGATAAATTACATTATACTACATTATCATTCTTTCAAAACAAATTTTGTATTCAGGTTTGATTAGCAAAAAGTCATTTATGGGAACAGTGTTGTTTTTCATAACTTCGTATTTCTATTTCAATGCACCATGCGCGTTTACTCTTTGACTCTTTTACTTGTTTGAGTCATTCGACGGCAGCCATGCTGGGGCACTGCCTTTAGTCGTAGAAATCGAGCCCAGGACTTATTCTTTGTAAGCCTAGTACTTATTCTATCGGTCACGCTAGGTGACGGAGACGTAAACACACCAGCATCGGTTGTCAAGCGATGTTGGAGGACAAAGACACACAAACATATACACGCATACATATATATACATACATATATACGACGGGATTCATTCAGTTTCCGCCTACGAAATCCACTCACAAGGCTTTGGTCGGCCCGAATTTATAGAAAAAGACACTTGTCTAAGGTGCCACGCTACTTACCACACAGCCACTCTTGCACCTATTTGCTGACAAATATATAATATCTTTCTTCAAGCTTTTATATTTGCCAGTCTAACATTAGTAGGTATCTTTATAGACATCTGGCAATGAATTTCGGTGTTGATTGCAGCAAAAAAAATGGTTTAATAAAATCGAAAGCTCTGTGCTATTTGCTTAGTTCCTTGCAGTTAAGTATAGAATAGAATCCTAGAATCCTAGAAAAGGGAAAGTGGTTGGTTTACATTGAAATGCTTGCCTAAATGTTTCTCTTGGCAAGACTTCATTCACATAGTTGTTTTCATTTCCTTCTCCAAGGAAGGTTTCATGTCTAAGAATTCTCTCCTTGGCTGCACTGCTTCCCAAAATGGAAATAAAGTAAGATTCGTAGTGCTAAATATATTATACCGGAATGCATCGTCATAATCATCACTTTCTTTATATTTAATAAGGAATTTATATATTCCATCTAGTTTTAATCAGTTACAAGCTAACATCGATTGCGTGACGTAATTCGAAAAGGTTACTGTTTTAAGCGATGTCATTTAAAACTAGTATTATCTAATAAAAATATACATATTATAATTGAAACATTTTATATAAACTTATTTTCTAGTCTGGAAATGAAATAATGATTACAGTTTATTTATTAATAATATACAAGCAAGGAAACGCAAATCCTAAGTGGCGTCTTCCAGGAAACTACCCTGGGGTCCTTACTGTTCATAATAGCCCTCTTAGACATGCCTACCGTCATTCAGACAGACGATGTAACTAGCTATGCCGATGATATAAAGTTATCACAAGCAATAAAAAACCAAGTTGATGTCGTAAGCTGACAGCGGGACCTGAATACGATATACAACTGGGCCGAAATAAGCATCATCCAGTTTAATGCTGGGAAATTTGAAGCACTGAACTATCAAATCACGAATGTGCTACACCCTGCATATAGAGGACACGGAGGCTTGCAATCCCAGAGTCACAGGCAATGAAAGACTTGGGGATCAGTATTTGCAAAGGCGCATCATTTTTTTTTTCATGAACATTACCAAGATGGCAGCAAAGTGCAGACAACTGGCAACATGGATACTGAGGTCCCTCAGAACAATAGACCAAGAAAGTATGTTGACCATGTGAAGAACCTTTGTTCTCAGCTGCCTGGACTACTACTCCCACTTATGGTCACCACATAGTGCCAGACTAACAGCGGAGTTTGAAGCAGTCCAACGCCAGTAATCTATAGAGTTTGAAACAGTGCAGTAGATGAGCTACAGGGATAGGCTGAGAAAACTGTTGCTCTTCAATATCCTGCTAAAAAAATTAAGAAATCTGCATAAGGTAGAGGGCTTCAAAAAGGAACAACACATCTTCCTCATCACAATACCGAATGAAACAACAGCCGGACATGAGGTACAGACAAGAGCAGCGGAATCAAACTCTCTTATACGTTAAATGGGCCAGAATCTGGGACAAAAGTACATACAGGAGTGGTGATGTGAAACACCCCGGACTGAGGAGATCAGAAAGACCACGGCTGAAACGAGGAAAAGAATAAAAGAGAATATATATCTATATCTATACATAGACACACACACACATATAAATGTGTGTGTGTGTGTGTGTGTGTGTGTGTATGTTTGTATATATATATATATATATATATATATATATATATATATATGTATATATATATATGTGTGTGTGTGTGTGGAGAATGGAGCAACAAATACAAGAAAAAGCATTATTGTTGGACTAGATAGCCGTTGTTTTATTACGTGGAACTTGTGTAATGACTCAATGTGGAGGTTGAGGTAATAAAACAACGGCTATCTAGTCCAACAATAATGCTTTTTCTTGTATTTGTTGCTCCATTCTCCACATAAATACATAAACTACGGTTTAAGCAATAAATTACCTGCCTCTGGATGCCCTCTTCCCAAGACGGTACCCATACATGTGATCCCCAGGAGTGCCTCCGGATTTAAACATCCCCTGGTTGCTCGGATGCTTCAGACTACCCCTGAAGGATCGAGGCAAACCTATCACTTACCTATATATATATATATATATATATATATATATATATATATATATATATATATATATATGTATGTATGTATGTATGATTTACTATTCGGTTATTTGTGAGATCAACATAAACGTACTTCATTCAGAGAGAGAGAGAGAGAGAGAGAGAGAGAGAGAGAGAGAGAGAGAGAGAGAGAGAGAGAGAGAGAGAGAGAGAGAGAGAGAGATCAATACCATTCAATATACACATGATTTAGATACGAGCTACTATTAATTTCATGGAGTGAAACCACAATAGACTGGCAAATTCATATATCAAGCCTGGTGTTTCCAACCAATATTTCAAACTCAAATATGGAACATAGACGCTCTCTTCAGAAACGAAAAAGAATAATAAATAAACAAAGAAAATACAACGGATAAAATGCTGGTCTCTCAAAAAACACCACGAAAAAGGACAAAAGGAAGATAAAGGTGAAAAGTGGGAAAATAGCAAAACAGTTGAAGAGGTAAAAGGAAAAAAAATAAGATAATGATAATAATATATATGTATGTATGTATATATACATGTGTGTGTGTGTGTGTGCAAGTGTGTGTGCTTGCGTATATATATATATATATATATATATATATATATATATATATATATATATATATGTGTTTACATTAAAACAGACACGAACAATTATATTTCTTAAATTTGACAGAAATGACGAGGTTGTTTAGCTGGTGTAAAGGTAACACACTTAGTCACGTTAACAAAGGAATATGGATTCGATTCCCACGCGGAGAGGAAATCCTTCTTTTTCTCTGTCGAGAGCTTATATGCCCCTTTATTACAATATTTTCCTTAGTCATTGTACGGTAATCGCCATAAACTTTAAGCTGATATAAAAATACCATTATTATTGTTTACAAGATTGTAAACTCGGCGCTGTATAAATACAAACCATTCGCACAGAAATATATATATATGATATTTTGAATTTATTTCACAGACCCCAAACACTACCATTGCGGACAACCAGGGGACCGCGGATCCCAGGCTGGGAGTCACTGATATAGAACAACTTGTTCGTAGGCGACGAGTTTTCTGTAAAATAAAATATTGTTTTCAAGACGGATCAATTTCTAATTAATATCGAATAAATAATATCCACCAACGGGAGAAAATATTGCAAACATCTTGATTTAAAGGCTTCAATGTCTATTAATATTACTATTTTAGGAGTAATTCTCAATTGGTTATATTCATACCAATATAGATTATTATGTCTAGTCTCTATACATATTAATGTTAAATCACATTTCTTAAGACTTCGATGTAACTCAACCAGGCTAGTAGCTGATTTCGCCACAGCCACATAACAGTATTGAACAAACTAAAAAACCCGAGCGTCTGGACAATGCCTGGAAGGCAATGGAATTCTCCTGACAAAACATGTATTTACACCGATAGGAAATACATTGGCCTATTAGAGTATCATTCAGCAAGAAAGTATATTATATACCTTGAATGGAACATTGTAATTTCTTTAGCATATTGACATTTTTCAAATGTCTTGGTGAAACTGATCTAAGACTTGAAAAAGCTTCATATGTCAACAAGATTTAGAAAATATAATTGTGCACAGTTTTTGATAAAATGTAAGCATGAACATAATGTTCAAATTCTGAAGCATATATAGATCATATACCTACCTACCTACCTACCTACCTACATGCATGCATACATACATAATGTATATACAATTAGACACATGCAACAAACACACACATATATAGATATTTGCCAATTCGTAGAGGTACGAAAAACTAAATTATTTCATATGCAGCGCTTTTCCTTTCTTATATGTGCATGTATCCATATGCATAGGCTCATACACAGACATGTATGCAAGTATAGTTGTATATATACACGTATATATATACATATATACATATTGTATATATATATATATATATATATATATATATATATATATATATATATATATATATATATAAACAGTCGTGCCTACATACACACATATGCATATGAAAGCGGACGGTGAGGAAGTAGAGAGCAGGAGAAATAGAATAAAGAAAATTACTGAAAAAAATTTACATGCGATTAAATAAACGCTCTATCGTGCAAGATTATAACGTGCAAATATAAATGGATTTTATAATACTATTTACATATTCGTCATATGTGGATACCACCAACTGACACAATTCAATATTGTTCATGAAATTACAACATTCCATCATATATAGCGATGTTTTATTAAAGTTACGGATTTTATCTTCAGTATTCCGTATATTGCTACCGTCGGATGTAATACTTAACTAAACTCATTCTTTTATTTGCTGTGTCTCTGCCTTTAAGAAATGTATTCTTTAGAATGATAATATTCAATAAAAATAATTTGAGCAATGTAAAAAGAAACAGGGAAATGATAATTCTCAACCAGCACTAATTCATCGGCAGTTTTCATTTTCTTTTAGGTATATCAAGTGAAAAAAGCTGTGTTCTAAGGTCGAAGTGACTTGTTACTGTATGAAAATCTGCATGATGCTAACGTCTGTTGTTGGATACATGCATACGCTATGATTATTTTCGTTCGTATAATTTCCTTACGTGAAAACTAAATTAAAAGGTAACATTGATAAATGAGATAAATACAAAGTAAAGTAGTATCTTCTACGTTTCGAAAATTCGTTTCACATGCCACTGATGTATTACGTCATAGAAAAGTGTCTCTGCAATAAGAATATGCAAATAATATTCTGCTTAGAAAGGAAACGTTTTCTAATAAACTATTCAACATGAACGTATATGGAATCACACTCGCACACCCATAGAAACGCAGAGGTTCATACAAACAAATCACATACATACGCTCAAACAGACACGCACATGCACGCACATACACATACGCATATCACATATATATAAAGACACACATATGTTTATCTATACACACACACATACATTATATATATACTTACATATATATGTATGTATATATATATATATATATATATATATATATATATATATATATATATATATATATATATATATATATATGCATACATATATACATATATACATACATACATATATATATATATATATATATATATATATATATATATATATATATATATATATATATATATATATATATATATATATATATATATATATATATATATATATGTAAATATATAAAAACAAAAGGATAAAGAGAGCAAAGGTAAGGTTGAAGAATTTTATGGATATAGTCTTACAGCTGTTTCTGGGAAGATCCAGAACTTCCCTTCATCGGAGACAGAAAAAATAAAGTTATCTATTATTATATCCATAGGCGGATATTTTTAGTATGAAGTGGTAAAGAGTATGATGTGCTGAAAAAAGAGAGAACAGTACTTGAAGAGTAGTTTCATTCCCGTGGTAAATATCCGTGTAGAAATTCGTGCAGATTAATCCTTGTGTGAATAATCCGGAAATTTATGTTGGAACGAAAGTTGATATAGCTTAGGTGGCAGAGGTATATATATTCCATCTTGCAATAGATTTTTGCTTGTTTACTTGAAGGATGTCCAAGCCAAGTGAAAAGTTAGTGGTAATTAGGTCAAGTCAAGACGATAGAATTTGGAAGGGGATAGAGAAGATATAGAGGCGGAGGATGGAAGCGATATATTTATGGTCAGTTAGTCTTAACAGGGTAGAGGGGAAGAGCATATATAGTGAAGGAGGAATAGGGGGATGAGGTTAAAAGGTCGAATGAGTAGGAAAGAATGCGTGTGTGTAGTATACAGGTGGTGGGGGTATGAGTGATAAACGAAGGACAGATATAAAGGAGAGGGATGGGTGGGAAAGATAGTAGTATCATATTTTTGGATGCTGCCAAGCCTATTTATAGACGGTGGAAAGGGATAGAAAGAGGTGACGTAGTCTGTTTGTGTAGGTAGTGTTCTTGTTAAATTGAGAATATGAGAATTAGATTTGGTGGTATATGTGTGGTGAAATGATCGAAAGGAAATAATCCTATTTCAAAAAGATGGTGAAAGATGGATGTTTTTGCCAGGTTGAATATGTTGCCTATGGGGGGTTGTATTATTATGTTGCGTGATCATTTGCGCAATTTTGTTTGTGATAGAACCTGAATGTGGTTGCAGTTGCTAAACGCTTCATTATATCGATTAAGTGGGAGAATTGTATTTTAAAATATGGAACGCCTCCGTTAGGCAAAGCTTGCAATTGGAGCGCTGGCCCTGGTATAGAGTTCCAGAGTCTAGGATGGACCATTTTAAGGTGTATTGGGTATTTTTGTTTTTGAGGTGATGAATATGATTGGCTAATGTTGTAGATTTACTATGTTTGTCGTATCTAAAAGAGTGCATGTGGGCTGCGTAGCGATGTTTAAAGTTAATAGTTGCACCAATGTACGTGGCAGTAGAGTTATGTAATAGATTTTTGACGGTGCATTTATATATTACATTGTATCTTACGCAATGTGTTTGAAGCGGGCAGATAGTCCCGGAGCGACAGTTACAAGTGTAGGAGGCTAGAGGGTTGCGTATGTTTGTGGTTGAGTTATTATTATTGGAGGATATGTTATTAGGGGATGTGTAGGAATCTAGATTAGTGGAATTATTGTTTTGGCTATTAGTCCTATCAGTGTTATTATTGGTATTGCTATTATCTAGAATATTAATGGGTTGGGATCCATTGTGGTTTTGTTCCAGTGTATGAGCGTTATTGTTAGAAGAACGTATATTGATGTCCGTGTTGGGTGTATGTGTGGGTCAGGTGCTGGTGTTAGCATAGCTACGGTTGCTTAGGTTTTGGTAATAGAGCGAGAGTTTATGTTTGTTAGAAGCTGCTATAATAGATTCAAAGTTATACAGCACTTACTCGGTATTACCTGTATCCTCCGGGGATTGGTTAAATCCAATACCCTCCTCAACTTTATATATATATATATATATATATATATATATATATATATATATATATATATATGGAGAGAGAGAGAGAGAGAGAGAGAGAGAGAGAGAGACGTACATATATATATATGTATATATATATACAAATTTACACGCACACACACACACACACACACACACACACACACACACACACACACACACACACACACACATATATATATATATATATATATATATATATATATATATATATATATATATATGTATGTATAATAAACAATAGACTGCAGAATTATAATGTTTCGCCCAAGATGAGATGATAATTTCACAAATAGTTGTTAATTATTCCCGAGGAGATCATGTCGATTGTATCAAGTTTATAAGAGTGTAAACATTTAAATATGAATACATGCCATTATATATTTCTTCAAGTACCGAGCAACGAACAGTCTCCATTTAACACAATGAACATGCCCTCCACCCATTTTCTCATTTGCAGTCGGTTACAGTGTTTACCAGGTATTTGCTTAGCTTTTCTTGCAGCTAAAATAATGTCAATAAATCTAGAATTTATCTTGTAAATTATTTCATATAATTTGATTTGTTCTTCTTGATTAAGTAAATGACAATGACTCGTTTGAGTTACATATCATCTTGATTTAATTTTCTATAAATGTTATCGACTTCTTCTTTATGTGTACTAATCGTGTGCCTAGTTGAAATTAAAATACTTGGAAACATGCGCGTATATGTATACGTGTATATGCTATGCAGAAAAAAAATATTCATCACTTATTTTAATTACGCAATATATAAATAAATATAAAAGAAAATGTTGAAGCATTTGGAACTTTTTCTCAAAATTTTCGTATACACTCCCACATGTACGTACATACATACACACACACACACATACACACATGCATTCATACATACATACATACATACATACATACATACATACATACATACATACATACATACATACATACAGCAATGCCGTCGCGCTTCAGGACCAGTTACTGCAATAGTCTGGGTTTCAGACGCCCACAGATTTTTTAATATTCTCCCAGAGAACATGATTGACTTGCACCAAACGAATGTAGGTGTTTTCAAATCAAAACTGGATCTCTTCCAATCGAGAGTCCCAGATGAACCTACCTCGCGGCAGGAGGTGCAGTGAGGGCAGTGACATCAAACACCCTTATTCACCAAATGCCACATAACAGAGGAGACTCTCACTAATAACAGTGTAGCAAATCGGCAGTGCCCCAGCATGGCCACAGCTCTAAGCTAAAACTGATAAATAAATAAATATGTATATATATATATATATATATATATATATATATATATATATATGTATGTATGTATTATGTTTTATATTTTACTTGCTTCAGTCATTAAACTGCGGCCATGATGAGGCACTACGCTGAAGAATTTTTAGTAGCCCCTACCACTTATTTTGTAAAACCCTGGTACTTATTCAGCATCTGTTTTGCCAAACATCTTGTTTACGGGGCATGCAATTACCCCACTAATTGTTGTCAATGGGAATGCAGGACAAACAGACACAACGACACACATACATCGATGTAAATATAAGATGGACTTCTTTCAGCTTTCGTCTACGAAATGCACTCACAAGGCTTCGGTTGCCCCGAAGCTATAGCAGAAGACACTGAACCAAATTGCTACACGGTGAGACTGAACTCGGAACCATGTAGTTGGGAGGGAAGCAAATTTCTTACCACACAACCACAGCAGCGGCTATGTATATATATGTGTGTGTGTAGGGTTTGAAGTAATTTTCGATAACTAGTTATGTAACGCTTTCAACCCGTTTCAGAGAACAATGAAGAATGATATTTTCACTGAATATTTATGTTTTTTATATGTTTGACTTCGTTGAAAAAGATCTAGAGTTTAATTTGGATGAAAAATGTTCTTTGCTATTTTGTATCTACTTGTGTGTATGTGTGTGCTTATATGTGCGTGTATGTATATGTGTCTATGAGCGTGCATGTGTTTGGTGAATCTTTGGAACCTACATTTTTTTTTTCAACTAACTCATATAAAAACTCATAGATGTTCTGTGAATAATATCACTCCTGAAACGATATAGATAGATAGATACACACACACAAACACACACACATGCGCACGCATATTAGAAAGACCAAAACAATACAATTGTGTATTGGAAATAGTGAGTAATGCAAGCATAATTTTTTTTACGAGAGAGTATCAAGTGAATAACCGTTACCATTGAGTTAACATTAATATAGGCCAAAATATCATTAACCTTTACGCTACGGCTTCTATCGACGGAAAGTGAATTTACATTTATGTCTATGGTTGTTGCCTTCGCAACTTGCTTTACCTCCGTCTTGGCCAATCTAGGTTGAAAAGTAGTACAGCTTTGGCTCAAAGTTTCTTGTTTACTTTTTTTGAAAACTAAATAACCCACAAGTACCCTGTCTCGTGTGTTCTTTTATTAAGAAATATGTAGGGCATGTTTTAAGCGCCTTTGGTCGCTAGTTCTTACGTAAAAGTGTGAAGCTTTATTGCATCTTAACACTAACTTAATTGACAATGTGATATGTACTGTATTTATATTTATGAGAATGCACCAGCAACTGTATTTATGACGTGCTTTTGTATTTGGTGATAATAAGTGTTGTAAACTTACTACGATGAAAGGTAAACGACAAAACGTGGATGGGATGCGACTATTAAAAGCACTTACGTGCAGAATGTCTTATCTTAATGTACAGTTTGTAGCCGGTTGAGTCAATATTGTTGGTAGTATAACTTCATGTCAAATAAAATGTGTGCAGTTGGCTATTCTTATAACCGAATTTAGATTCTTTGTGTCATTGGTATCGCTAAAAATACTTATTTCGCAATACATAGATATTATGCATGCATATATGCATTTATGAATGTGCATGTGCATTTTTATGTGAATACATATGTGAATATATATTAAGAATGGATCGATGGATGCATTATAAGCATATAGGTGTGTTGTTTGAGTGTATAAATATGTTTCGCAATACGTGGTTTTACATTATATCCGTTATATTTATGCATGAATACTTACATGCAAGTAGAGAACAAGGCCCGTTTCTCTGTAATAGTTGAATGCTTCCAAAGTCAACACCCTTTACATCAATGGATTCTTGAATCTATCCTGTTCCAATGAATGCTACAAAATCTGTGATATTCCTGAAAATGTAATGCAAAGACGTTGCAACCAAAAACGTAACGAAAGAATATTATACAAATTACATCAGGCTTAACAAGTAATATGGTAATCATATCTTTTCTCTCACGAGACAGTGATATTTGAGATACATAACTGGAAATTGAGTAAATGATTATTACAAACAACATTTCCAGAGATAAACTGGAAGCTTCTGAGAAATATCCACAGGGAAATCTACGCTAGGAAAGAAATGACTGTGCATGAAACTCTTGTTCAGTTCACATAGCCTTTAAATGATGTTTGCTTGATAAAAGCATCGGTAATATATACAATAGACATATGCGTTGAAATGAAAAGAAAACATCTGACTGTAGAACCCTTAAGATATAGAGTTCTCTTGAATGTTTGACATAGCAGATTATTGCAGTAAGTTGCAGTAAGTGGGACAAGTTACAGTTCCGTCAGAAAAGAATGGTCCGATTAGTCCTTGTGATAAGCCGCATGAAGTCTTTCCGTAATATGCGGCTTCTCTGATTTCTTTACTACAATATGTTACATATGTTTAGTTTGGATCAATATATTTGTTATGTTTAATGAGATTTTTAAAATTTTACGAACTCTTCAGCCGAATAAAATTATGTTGAAGATATACTGACGGATCGTTTTGCTGTAGGTAGCACAGGATCATAAAATTCACATATAACAGATAAATTCGTCCTTATCGTTTTGGTAACTGTTTAAGTCCACCTCAACCTGCTGCGTAGTTTATTTTCGATTATTGTATTTGCGTAGCATTTTTAAATGTTCTATTAATGAGTTTTCCATTGTTAAAGCTGTGTGTAATTTGGAATTTTATAAGTGTTGTTACTGCTTTAAGCAAATGTATTTTTATACCTACATCAAAGAAATTAGATTAGAATCATTAGTTGATATCATTACCATCTACCATTGTATTTCACAAAAAATAATAATTCCAATCTGGAAATAAGATTAATGACCGAGCACTACAATAAATAAATAAATAAATGAACTTGCATATATTGCATGCGTAATAGTATATTTTTTTAACAAATGTTATACATCAGCTATGTTTCCCAATTAAAATTTTGATAAGGTATATAAATTTTTTTTATGGCATATGGAGTTGATAAAATGTATTCTGCTACTGAGTTTTCTACAACGGTACGCAATATCTAAGAAATCTTCCATGCATTAGCAGGTTCATGTATATATATATATATATATATATATATATATATATATATATATATATATATATATATATATATATATATATATATACAGTAGTTATATTGGATAACATACGTTTAACTACATTCTAATGGAACGTATATCTAAACAACGGTGTGTGCATCTAAGCAGTAAACACACACACAAGTAGGCACCATCACGCAAATGTAGGAACAGTTTCTTCATGAGCATCTATTACCTTACCTTGTTCAATGAAATGTCATGGATCACCTCTCTCCGTTTTTGCGGTGTGTACATTACATGATGCGAAGTTATTTTTACGCATGTAAAGCATTTACAATTTTATGGCTTAAACGTAAAAACAAACTTTTCAATATATTAAAACATGCCGCAGAGTGATTTATGCAATATAGATTTCTACTGCAGGAAAATTACTTATGCTTACACACTATTTCCCCTAGTCACCTCGTAACGTTTAATGGAACAAATCTTATCACTATTATATTAAATAATTTCACTTGGTTTGAAGATTTCTGAAGCATTCTGTCACCTATATTACGTCACTAGTTTATTTTATTACTCTATATTATATGTATAATCTGTATCTGTACAATAATGCAATTTAAGTTCAAACATCTCTTGCTTTCGCACTTCTACATACGTCATCAACTGTTTCATAGAGATAAACATACTTCATTTTCATGAATCAACCTAAGCTCAAAATGATGAAAATGCGTTTGTGGAGTAAAACCTGTTTGAATAACTCATTCAACGATTTCAATACAATTACAAAAGTGTTAACATGTCCATGTAAGAATATAAAAATATATGCTACAAAGAAAGCACTAAGAATGGAGGAAAGAAAGACTAAATGAATGAAATATATATATATATATATATATATATAGATAGATAGATAGATATATATATATATATATATTATATATATAGAGATAGATAGATAGAGAGAGAGAGAGAGAGAAAGAGAGAGAGAGAGTAAGAAAGGGAGAGAAATATTTGTTCAACACAATGAAAGTTTTATCAGAAACATCGGGTACAACTAAAATTTACTTTAAAATTATTCAACACTACAAGGTGTCTAATAGCGTACGTGACTTATTACTGCACGGCTGGTAATCGAATATCCAAGTTAGTATAGTGTGTTGGTGAGGTAATATGGAGATAACTACACAGGACAGACTCCAGTGAGTTCCATTTATTACACATACAACACTAATATATTTGAAAAATATATGGGCATTGCAGTTCCCAATCGATTCCTTATTTTTTTAAATTTTTTATCAGCAGCACTAAAGTTAGGAATTTAGCTGACTCTAGATGATTGAAATTAGAAACGCAATTACAACCTGTTTTTGCACCTGGATATGTGTTTAAAGTAGACAGAAACTTAACGAACAAATGTTCTTTTAATCGCTGCCGTCGAGAGATTCTACATTTATTCGGAAATCATGGAAAATAATAATGGAAGAAAAGCAGTATAATCTGTCTTTATGTATGTATGTATGTATGTATGTATGTATGTATGTATGTAAGTATGTATATATATCAAATGGATGTCTTATAACACTATTACGTACATACAATAACAGCCATACCAACAATCCAACACACATCCATCATCAGCTGCCCCACGGATATCACTATGGTTTTGACATCTGGGCAGTATTATTCAATCCGGTGTTGTCAACAACACTAAAATAAGCGTTGTTTGGGAACAAACATACTTTAGATAATACCATATTCATTCAATCTAAATTCTAAGATGGATTAAACGACAAACATTATAAATTAAACTAGAAACCACATTTACCCCATGTACAAAAGCAATATCAATAAATTAATAATTCAATAAGTAAACCTATAACTAACTCCTAAATTATATAACTAAATAGCAACTTAGCCCTTGGAGTTCATAAAAATAATATTCCCACCGGTTTTCCATATTTATCAATATAAAAGTGAAAGCTTTTATATTGTAATCTTTCCAAAGAAAAACAAACTCGATTGAACTTTACTAATGATATAATTAATTGTAAGTGAATTACATCATTTAACCCGGAAGTTAATAATTAAAACAATCCATATGTATTAGATATTCGTCATAATTACATGATTTAATGTTAAACTTTTACCAGGAATTTAATAGATAATACTAAAATATCCTTAATAATATATATAAAATCCTAAAGATGACCTGAAGCAATTCAGAACCCAGAAGGAAATAATTCAGCGTCACTAAAAGTCACCAAACGGTCCAATGAGCTAGAAATAGGAGTCAGTGGCTCCTCGTATATATATATATATATATATATATATATATATATATATCTTTAAATGTATATGTATATATATGTGTATATATGTCTATACATATATTTGTGTGAGTGTGTGTGCATGATACCCATGTAGCTGAAATCGAAAGAATGAAAACTGTAGACATACTGAGAGATTCGATTTGAGAATACAGAAATAAAGTTTTGGGATCAGTGCTCCACCAATTCTCGCATTTCATTGTTCTATGCAGGAAGCAGTAAATTTGGCATAAACGCAACAATCAATTCAGGTGATTCCAGTAATTGATTGGTACATTATTTTCGCAGCACTGAAAACACACAAGAGAAAGTCAGCCTCGGAGAAATTCGAACTCATAATATAAGGGGAGTTAATTAGAAATTGCTAGACGTTTATTCTTCTGCGTTCCAACTATTATGGCATCGATTAACTACAAGGCTAAAGATGACAGTTTCTAGTTTAATGATTAAACATGCTAGACATCCGTGTTTTGCAGATATTCATAAACGTCGCCTTTTGTTGAAGATCAGGACACCAAAATCTACGTACCAAAGATAGCACAAACGTATTAAATAAATCTGGAACTACAGATATATAGAACTCACTGAAGTGTTAAACTGACAATCCGTGCGCTATTTAATTGCTTCCTGAGTCGTGAGCTTGGGTTTTTTTTTTTTAGATCTGCCACGAGTCTATGAAATGGCTTACTGCTCTGAACAGATACATTACTGTAAAACAGATGGCTACTTTTAATAACAGTTATAAACTGAATTTAAAAGAACAACTGGGTTAAAGCAGTCTCGCGTGTGAAGTATAGAAATTGAACAGCAGATGATTATAGATTTCAATATGTAAAGTTAAATCATTGATTTCATTGACTGCAAGTGTATATACCATCAGTTTGTGTTATGGAATGAAGAACTAAGTTTTCCCATATTTCACTGGTCTGTTTTTATAATCTGTATATTTTGTTCTAATTGAAATCTTTCCGATGTTGACGCATTCTTTATTAAATATATAAATATAAAAGCGTATATTAAATTTAAATTTCTAACAGCAACATACATGTTTATTACTTGACTGTTATGTAACCATACATAAGTCTACGACGACTAACGTCGGCGAAGGGAAAAAACAGGTAATGTAAACTACTAATGTTTACAACGCTTGATCTGTGTTCTCGAGAGGAACCAACTATATGTCTGTTTGAACGTTGGGACTGCGTTTATTGAAATTCTCGAGCAAATATTCTATTCTACTCTAGGCACAAGGCTCCGAAATTTTGGGGGAGTGTGCAAGTCGATTAGATCAACCCCTGCACGCAACTGGTACTTAATTTATGGACTCCAGAAGGATGAAAGGCAAAGTCGACCTCGGCGGAATTTGAACTCAGAACGTAAAGACAGACGAAATACCGCTAAGCATTTCGTCCGGCATGCTAACGTTTCTGCCAGCTTGCTGCCTTTCCCTAGCAAATATTTATTTCCTTATTGACCACAAGGGGCTAAACATACAGGGGACAAAGAAGGACAAACAAGAGGATTATGTCGGTTACATCGACTCCAGCGCATAACTGGTACTTATTTAATCGACCCCGAAAGGATGAAAGCAAAGTCGACCTAGGCGGAATTTGAACTCAGAACGTAACGGCAGACGACATACCGCTAAGCATTTCGCCCGGCATGCTAACGATTCTACCAGCTCCCCGCCCTTTCCTTAGCAAATATTGTATCCATACTGCATTTGATAGGTCACCAATCTTCAATATTTGCTATACTTAGTTTCACATTGCCAGCACATTAATAAATGCCCAAGTGAAAAATGTAAACTCTATATGCTCATTTCTTCCAGAAATAGCAGGTAAAATCATATTACACACCGACTTAAAACGGGACTTATTGGAGAGAGTGACCCTGAGATTCTTGCATATAGGGAGAATATGAAGATGGCTCCGGTTCATATGGGCGATCTTGGGTTATACACTAACAACCATCAAACAGCTTACATTTTATTATTATACTATTCTGTGGTCTTATCATGATGAAGACAGACTTAGTAAAATATTTAAAACATACGAACAAATAGACAGGTACATATACATATATATCACAAGACATCATCATACACATATCTTTTAAATCCCATAGTACCTTGTTAGGACGATTAGATATTATAGTCCATTATATCGCTTCAAAAATATAAATGGTCCCACAAGGAATACATTCGTTCATAGTTTTGATAGAATAGCAATGCCATTAAGAAACGATTTACAAGAAATTGACCGTCTGTTCCTATGAATTTTTGAATAATTCACCAATTAAACTGATCCTTTAGAGAAAACGCTGGCTTGTTGAATTCATATATAAATATGTATAAAAATACATATGTGTGTGTGTGTTTGCGTGCGTGCGTGCGTGTCTGTGTGTGCATCCGTGTATGTCTGCGTGCGTATGTACATACACATACATACAAACACATTAGAAAAGAAAACGGTTAGATTCTTTTCGCTTAATCACATTACATCGCCATCTAGAAGACATCTCAAGTAATTCAACATTTTTATCACTGCACAGGAGGTTATGGCATCTAAAATACGTATCTCGAGTTGTATTTCATGGAAAAGTCTAGCAACAGTCTGGTATAACTTCCCTTCTCTAGCACACAACACAGAGGGAAGCACATAAGGACCACTGTACTAAATCACCTTATTGCATGAACTGGGACCTAGCTTAGGTTTCTCAGCATATTTCCAATGCCTATAATATCACCAGGAATTTTTTTTACATTTCAACTTCTCACCGGTAATTTTCCTACATCTCACCCTCTTTTCCTTCTTTTCCACTTTCTGTGTAACCCGGTGCATTTGTATTACTTCTTCATCACGCTCTTCTCTGTTCTCTAACACGTTTTCAATTTTCTGTTTCAACCGATTGATATGTCCAAGTATTGGCTAGTGAAATTCGTAAAACGTGTTAAATATATGAAATTTCATGAGAAACTGTCTAATATGTTTGCATGTGTGTGTGTGTGTGTGTGTGTGTGTGTGTGTGTGTGTGTGTGTGTGTGTGTGTGTGTGTGTGTGTGTTGTGTGTGTGTGTGTGTGTTTGTGTGTGTGTGTGTGTGTGTGTGTGTGTGTTTGTGTGTGTGTGTACACGTGCAGATTTGTATGTCTTGCTTTATGTATGTCTTGCTTTATGTATGTCTTCTCATTCATATACTTGCATATCTAGACATGCTCATATCTATTTAAATGATGAAATTCTGAAAAAGTTTATGGAGTTTTACAGTTCCAGTGATGGACTGGGTCTGTATTCTTCCAATTAGCTTTCTCTTTTCTGTTTTGAGAAGCCTAATTTCTCAAGATTGATATTAGGCAGTGGGTTACATATCCCAGTTCCCCCATGATTACAGGTATAGTCCTGAACTTGTAATACGGATAGAGTAACTTCAGATTTCTCAGCATAGGTATTCCCTATTTTACTGATCTTCAGCTTTATGTTAACATGAGCTGGGCAGCTAATTTCAACAACTGTACACCTTTTCTCTTCTCTATTAGGTCTATCGTGCTTACGTTTTTATTGAGGTCTTCATTGCGATATTCCACCACCAAATGCTGTGGGTTCTCATTTCTCGGGGTTATCTTTTCGATGGATCTCCTTATACAGTGTCCTAGCTACAACACCATGTCACATCGATATGATATTATCAGGCAACTGTTTATGATGTGGGCAATATCTTTGGTGTTACCTCCACAAAGTTAGCATCGTGTTGGAGAATGCTGTTATCATCGATTAATTGGTTGATTATTTTATGAAGTCGTTTGAGTGTGTGTGATTGTGTGTCTGTGTTTGTCCCCCCAACATCGCTTGACAACCGATGCTGGTGTGTTTATATCCCCGTAACATCGCGATTCGGCAAAAGAGACATATAGAATAAGTACTAGGCTTACAAAGAATAAGTTCTGGGGTCGATTTGCTCGACTAAAGGCGGTGCTACAGCATGGCCACAGTCAAAAGACTGAAACAAGTAAAAGAGAAAAGGAGTATATATATATATATATATATATATATATATATATATATATATATATATATATATATATATATATATATATTTATATATATATATATATATATGTATGTATGTATATATACAAACATACATATATACATACATATATATATAAGTATATATATATATATATATATATATATATATATATATATATATATATATATATATATATATATATATATATATACAGATACACATTTATAATATGTGTATGTATACGTACAATCATCCACCTGCATTTGCCGAATTCGCCGTAAGTCTTTAGGATATTGTATATTTGCTGTATCATAGAGTTTTATCTGATACCAATGATATAAGAAGGCAGAATTGTATTGTACTCTTTCAACGGCTAATAAGTGTAACGCTACAGGTCATGTTGAAAGCATTGTTATGCAACCTTTTCATCTATATGCAACATGAGATCAATCTTTTACGAAAAGAGCACCGAACATCAAATCAAATTTCTTTCGCTGCTAACATCATATGGCTATCGATCTACTCATTTAACGTTCAACGTTACAGAATTATATTCCCGTCGATTAATATCGTTCAAAGGGATGATGTTATCGATAATTTTGTTGAAATGCATTTGATACTTTTCGATGTTGTTTTTTGATGTATTTCATAATATTGATTCCATATATATATATATTTGCATTTAGCTTTCTTTGATGTTGTAACTTAAAAATATTACTACACATTTTATTTATTGTTATTATTGTTATTTAGGTAACATTTTTTTTTGCTGTTTTTACTTTCACATATTTAAAAAGAAATGATATTTTAGGTATCATGGAAAGCTAATCAGTTTCTACTAAATTTCTAATCTTCTAACCTGCGTTTAGAGCAATATGCAGAAACAAATTGTGAGTAAATTATTTCCATATATGTACGTGTACATATATTGTATGTATGCACGTATGTATATATGTATGTATGTATGTATGTATTCATGCGTGCATGTATGTTTGTATGCATGCATTGATGGATATTATATATATATATATATATATATATATATATATATATAACCACTACACACATTTGTTTCTCTCCTTGTTTCTTTCAGTGTTCACTTTTGTGGAAGAACGTAGGCTCGAAACATTACAGACTTTTTCATATACATAGGCGTAGGAGTGGCTGTGAGGTAAGTAGCTTGCTTCTTACGAACCGCATGGTTCCTTGTACAGTCCCACTGCGTGGCAACTTGGGCAAGTGTCTTCTAGTATAGCCTCGGGCCGACCAAAGTCTTGTGAGTGGATTTAGTAGACGGAAATTGAAAGAAGACCGTCGTATATATGTATATGTATATATATATGCATATATATATATATATATATATATATATATATATATATATATATATATATATATATATATATATATATATATATATATTATTTATATTATTATATGGTCGAACGCCACGCTTCCATTTCCAAGCATATATATATATATATATATATATATATATATATATATATACGCATCCATACATATACATACGCACACACATATATGTGGTAGCATTAGACTGACTACGGTGTATAACCATCTCCACTGACTTCTCCACTATGAAGGTTCTCTTGGTGAGACTTCAACCCTTTGCATATCATATCGGTGACTGAAACCTGCGAAAGTGAAAGTGTCAAAAGACGATTGAATCGCACCTGTTCTTCTCTTAACAATATATCTGTTTCGTTGTGATTGATGCGATCGACCACCAGATTGCTTCATCGATGAGTCTGTTGGGTCTGGAATCGTCTTGTGATTGCAAAGATGCACTGGGTATGTGCTATCAAAACATCTTGACACCAAAGCTCAGTGCAGCAAGAATACCACCTCCAGAATGTTTCAAACCCTGAAACGGGTAACAAGGCATAATAATAAACCAGATGAGATAAACAGATGTTAAACACACTAATGGCTTCATGCAAGAGTATAAACATATATGGTCATGCGGTAAACTAACACGCACATAACACATGTATATACAAACGGTATGGGTCGATTCTCGAGGTTTTGTCTGCAACTTGATCAAACACCTTTCTCACAAAAATAACCCCTGCCTTCATATGCGTGCACATAGTTATATGGTGTATAAAGTGTATATAAAACAATGCACTTACATAAACACATATAAGTATAACACTATATATACAGACATTAAGACATATATGCATATATGCATGTGTGTGCTTGTGCATACTTTTACACCCGTATAGTTTTGTCGTATGCTTATATTATTTGCATATAATTGTGGCAAATTGTATACACATACACTCGAAATATTATTGTACAGAATGTCATACATCTAGGAACCCTTGAATGCGTCATCGCAAAAATTTTTAAAAAAAGACAAAAAAAGTATGGAAATAATGATGTCGCTCACCTCAATAAAAATAGGTTTGTTGTAGGAAACAATTACACGTAGATATAATATATATCAGAAAATGTTTCAGTGGTAGTAGAAAGCTATATGTAAAATCACAAATAGGAAAAAACAATTTGGAATTGCATTATAACAATGCTACTAAGAAATGTTTCTCTGTACCCGTATTGAATAATAACTATGACATTGGATTGAAGCAGGGCAAGAGGCAGTCTAATTATATGTCACGTCAACGTAAAGCAGCATTATTTCACCTTAATCATAGAGTCGATATCCACTAGCAATGGCTCTTTGTGTTAAGCGCTGTACTACTATGTCTAATTATCTTAGCTATGGTGTTGACCTATCGATTAACTTGATATATGAAGTCAGAAGTATAACGTAGGTTTCAAAACAGCCATAATTTTGGTTATTCAAAATAGCGGCTAATATACTCATTTGAGATATCTTCTCATGTTGACTTAATTTAAATGATTTGATGTTCATAAACCGTTCAGACGGTCGGTTATCGTTTCAAGTTCAGCGCTTCCTGTAGCACAAACTATATATGAATCATCTGATGGAAAAATCAACTTGGAATTATAAGAGTTAACCCTATATAATTTTAGATGTAAGAGGAAATATGATAAACACATTTTTTATATATATATAATTTGTTCTCTACGCACGTTATTACTATTGTGTATATTTTCATCCTCTACATGTGATGTTCCTAGTACAATTGGATAATGAAACACAAAATGTCGTTTGGGAACCACATTTTTAGGAAACACATTATTGTGTTATGTTACTCTCTCTTTTACTCTTTTACTTGTTTCAGTCATCTGACTGCGGCCATGCTGGGACAAATCGCCCCCAGGACTTATTCTTTGTAAGCCTAATACTTATTCTATCGGTCTCTTAGGCCGAACCACTAAGTTATGTGGACGTAAAGACACCAGCATCGGTTTCCAAGTGATGGTGGGGGGGGGGCAAACACAGACACACAAACATATACACACACATACATATATATATATACATATATACGACGAGCTTCTTTCAGTTTCCGTCTACCAAATCCACTCAGAAGTATTTGGTCGGCCCGAGGCTATAGTAGAAGACACTTGCCCAAGGTGCCACACGGTGGGACTGTACCCGGAACCATGTGGTTGGTGGGCAAGCACTTACCACGCAGCCACTGCCGTTACGGAAATTAAATGCCTCTAACTGTACACACAGGTTATACTATAATTTAGATGCGCATTTTATATTCGTATTCCGTTCAAGACCATTGCGGAATGGCCAGTCAATGATGTGCGCCCTTGTTCTCTACTGAGAGAACATAGATCACTATATTCATAGTAAAATGTTCGCGTATCGAGTAGCTTTCTTAATCAAAGGAACTTTATAACTTGAATTAATGAATTAAGATATATTATCCGAATAACCGCGAACCTGTCTTTCAACCATATTAACACATATTTTGTCACGACAGAAGTTACTTAGATACAGCTTGGAGTATACATGAGTATGTGTATTTAAAATACTAAGAAATTTAAAGTCGCGTTAGCTGTTCTCGTTTAGAACATCCCTAATTTGAGCCAAACTACGAAAATCTGTTCGTGACAATACGTTCTTTTTGGAGGACACGTAAAATTGTATTGTGTAATGCGTTCTGTGTAAATTCTAAGATTGAAGATTCCCTTCTGATAGCTTTTGCTTCTTTTACTTTTCCAACAGAGAAGTTGTCACAGATTTTAGAGGATTACTATAAAATATTCAATCTTATCCACATCAGTTAACTTGCTCGTCATTATATTCTATTTCTGGAATTGCAATAACTGTTATTCTAATTAGCTAGCGCTAATTACGAGTATTTTCAGCAATCTCATAATAACAGTAGCGAGTATTACAGTGAAATGTTTAACTTATACAAAACGTTCTGAAAGAACAACTTTGTTCATGATTATGCACCAAAAACAACAGTTTTAATCCGTTCCACAACGGATTAATTATCTTGTACCATCCTACTACTAAATCGGTATCGTTCTCCGAATAAATCTAAAGATATTTCAATTATGATTGACAATCGATTGTCAAACATAATCACACGCACATACATATACTCTTTTACTCTTTTACTTGTTTCAGTATTTTTGACTGTGGCCATGCTGGAGCACCGCCTTTAGTCAAGCAAATCGACCCCAGGACTTATTCTTTGGAAACCTAGTACTTATTCTATCAGTCTCTTTTGCCGAACCGCTAAGTTACGGGGACGTAAACACTCCAGCATCGATTGTCAAGCGATGTTGGGGGGACAACCACAGACACACAAACACATACACACATACATATACATACATATACATATATACGACGGGCTTCTTTCAGTTTCCGTCTACCAAATCCACTCACAAGGCTTTGGTCGGCCCGAAGCTATAGTAGAAAACACTTGCCCAAGATGCCACGCAGTGGGACTGAACCCGGAACCATGTGGTTGGTAAGCAATCTATTTGCCACACAGCCACTCCTACGCCTATCCATATAATGTAATGTTCGTTTGTTGATAGGATAAGCAAGAAAGCACACAACGAGCTGAAAATATTAAGTGATGGAATCAAGTGTTATAACGGAGCTGGTTCAACTTTTATTCATGAAAATTGCAATACTTGGAGGCGTAACATACACAATTTGACACTTAGGGGTTTGAACCCGAAAATGTCTCAAAGATATTCCTGAATTAAAGCGCACCTTTTGAAAAGTAACTTGTTATTCATATTGGTGCAAAATTTAATGATAACAACAAAATTATTTTACTGTTATATTTAATAAATATTGTTGCGTACAGTTATTAAATTTTAGGCGGTGATATAATATTCAAGTACAATGTCTTTCAAGCTACGCCACCAAATAATTAATTCTGCTCAACGCCTCATGTATAATATAAATTGAATAAAGGTAGGAGATGGGGCTTTACTATTGTGTCTGTACTAATGTTGAGTAGGACCCGAAAGCACTCTCATTCTCATTCTCATTCTCCATTCTTATGTCTCTATGTATCCTACTATATGTATGTGTGTATCGACATACATACACAAACAGACGCGGACATACACATACGCACACACATATATACATATATATGTTTGTGTGTGTGTTTGCGTACGTGCGAATGTGTGAGTGAGTGTTTGTGTGCGCGTGTGTTTGGGTACCTGTATGCGTTAGAGTGCGTGGGTGAGCGTGCGTGTCGTACAGAGAGAAAATAATAGTATCTTCTTAAATTATTATCTTAACTGTTACGTATCATTCGTTTAATAAATACCAATAACAACAACAACAACAACAACAACAACAATAATAATAATAATAATAATAATAATAATAATAATAATAATAATAATAATAATAATAATAATAATAAATTCAGGCGAGGTCGACTCTACCTTTCATCTTTCCGGGTTCCATAAAATAAGTACCTGTAGAACACTGGGGTCGATGTAACCGACCCATCCCCTTCCCCAAAATTGCTGCCACTATGGCAAAATTACAAACCATTGTTCTTCTTCTTCTTCTTCTTCTTCTTCTTCTTCTTCTTCTTCTTATTATTATTATTATTATTATTATTATTATTATTATTATTATTATTATTATTATTATTATTATTATTATTATCATTAATATTATTATTATTATTATTATTATTATTATTATTATTATTATTATTATTATTATTATTATTACCATTGCTTTTACACAGCTCCTAACGCTGGAGATGTACTACAGTGTCAGCTGTTCACTATCAGTGAACTAAGGTGACACCTCATATTTTTCGGGCACCCTCCGGAGTATTCGAACGGTTCCAAGCAGTGCTGTTTTCTGCAAGTGCTCCATCCTTATTGCAGCCCCTATTTGTTCCACTTACTTCTCGAGATTTCTGCTCAATGTACTCCGGGCTCCGACAATTATTGGTGCTACTGCTCCCTTTTTCATCGACCACAACTGCTTAACTTCCCAAGCTAACCTGTCATTTCTCTCGACTTTTCTTTCTTCCTTATCGCATACCTTGTTGTCAGCTGCTGATGCTATATCTTTGATCGAGCATAGCTTGTTTTCTTTCTCAATTTAGACTATGTCCGGTTTTCTATTTGCTCTGTCAAGTCCAATACACAGGCCTGGCTATATTGTCGTGGAGTCTCTTAAATTCCTTGTGGGCTAGTGGCGTACATTGCTTGGTAATATGCCATACGGTTTCAACATTTTGTCAACAGATTCTGCACTTATCACTTTCTGCAGTATTGTCTATCCTGTACATTTTATGTAATTTCTTCTTAGTGCTTGCTCTTAGGCAGCAGAGATTAGACCCTCCGATTCTGGTTTTAAATCACTTTTAGTCATCCACAACTGTATATTTTCTCTGTCTGTCTTATCTTCAACATCCCTATGAAATTGTCCATGCATTCTTTTCTTTACCCACTTATTTTCAGTTTCATTCGTTTCAATTCCTTGTATAGTGCTTTATCTTTGCAATTGTTCATCCTACACAAGCCTGGCCTTCTTACTTCTAATAATATCGGTTCTGTGGGATTTTTTACATACCATGCTATGCTGTTTTCTTCTCCTCTAAAACTGTGTTCGCATCCAATAAGTCCACTTCCCCTCCCTTTCTTGGTACATACAGCCTGTCCGTGTCACGTTTTGGGTGGAGTGACCCATATCTAGTTAGCAACTTCCTTGTGTTTCTGTCTAAGCTGTTTAGTTTGTCTACTGTCCATGCGTTTACTCCTGCTCCATATCTAAGAAATGAAACCGCTCAGGTGTTGATAACTTCGATCTTATTCAGTCCATTTAATTTCGACTTAAGATTCAGCCTCAGTTAGCTAGTTTATTAGAGTTCATTGCTGTATCCAAGTCTTTATTTAGGTTATTTTTCTTCCATATTTTATATGTATATGTTGTTGTGTTTTCGTTCTTTGGGTAGAGCACTGCTGTAAAATAAGAATGTAGGATTGAAGTATATTCCAACGTGTCCTTTTATGCATTTTTGGCTTTATTTGCGGGACATGACGAACAACGTCCGTCCTTTATCTTGACGGTCATCATTTTCGTATGGTACCGGGGCGTTCATTTGTGTTGTTAAAATATTTTGCACGTGTAGGTTTTCGTACTTTTTGTGTAACAAGGTTAAAGTACGCACTTCTCGATTGTTATTCTTGGATTTGATCTTCTTCTTCTTCTTCTTCTTCTTCTTCTTCTTCTTCTTCTTCTTCTTCTTCTTCTTCTTCTTCTTCTTCTTCTTCTTCTTCTTCTTCTTCTTCTTCTTCTTCTTCTTCTTCTTCTTCTTCTTCTTCTTATTATTATTATTATTATTATTATTATTATTAGTATTATTATCATCATTATTATTATTATTCAATCGTGACATATATTGCTAGTGCTTGTCATATATTTCGCAGAAAGAGTTGAAGCATAGACACAAGTTAGCCCGAAACCTTCACTGAAAGAGAAAGAGACAAGAGTGATATATAGACATACATACATACATACATATATATATATATATATATATATATATATATATATATATATATATATATATATATATATATATATATATATAATATAAAGAGAGAGAGAGAGAGAGAGAGAGAGAGAGAGATAGATAGATAGATAGATATGTGGGAGGAGGGAGTAAAAATAAATACAAAAAAGGGTTTTGTATGATCGTGTATAGAGGAATATATTATTTTATTTAAAAGAGTTCCAACTCTGTTTTTTATGTTTTATTTATATTCTTGTAAAATTAATGTGGGATACAGAATATGGAATATATAATATATAATATATAAATAGATGGTAAAATGAAATGAAGTATTGAATGTCTTATTGAATATTTGAAATATGTCTTATTGAATATATTAAATATTGAGTATTCAATATAGAGAATTAGATATATGAAGGCGTTTCTCTTTCTGGTATCTCCTGCTCATTAGTATTGATATCAATGTTATACCATGACAGGGTATTGTTGGATGATAAACACACAATATTTAGGATATTTTATTCCAAGAAACAGTCAAAACTATGTCCTTTTTGAGTTATTTTAAAGCTGCTAATTTTCATGAAGATATCTTTTAAAGCTATTAAAGGTTCTCTTTCTTTGTTTTTACGTTTTTTTAGCCTTCGCTTCTCTAATTTCTCAACTCTTCATCAGTTGCCATTAAATAAATATCTAGACTACTATCATTGTTCAGACATACAAGAACTCTATTTGAAGGATTGGTTTTCATGGCAAGTAATCTTTCTTTTGTTTGACGCATCAATGAACCAATTTTGACACATTTGATTGGATAAATAAATTCCTCTTCTCGCTGACTTTCAGTTGAATTTGTTTGGTCTGTTTTCACTTCAATTCGAGCTTTTCTCAATGGAGCTTCTTAGTCATCTTGTTTGTTAGAATTTTTATATTATATATTATATATTCCATATTCTATATCCCACATTAATTTTACAAGACTATAAATAAAACATAAAAAACATATATGTACTCATATATGCTTGTATACATACAAGCATATATGGGTACAGGACATCACACAAAAAAACGTTAAACACAATGAGAAACGAAAACATAAAGACGAAGACAGAAAACGAAATTTTTTTCGAACAACGAAAAAAACAGAGAAATGAGACATGCAAGAAGACCTGAGAATTGAAATCGCTAAGATGTAGCATCTACGAGAGTCAAACATAAAAGTTGTCCCGTCATCGTCGGAGCACTGGGTTCAATACCATTCATCCTGAGAAAACATCTGGATACTTTAGAAATATCATACAATCTAGGTGTATTGAAAACCTTGGCACTACTTGGAACTGCACACATATTGCGGAAAGTACTGTTTGAGTTCCTTGTTGTGACTTGACAGGCAGTACAAACCCCCGGTAGACATAATATCTTCAGTCAACAACATCACGATATTGGATACTGTGCGTCGCCTTGAATAATAATAATAATAATAATGATAATGATAATAATAATAATAATAATAATAATAATAATAATAATAATAATAATAATAATAATAATAATGATCATGATGATCATGATGATGATGGTTTCAAATGTTGTCACAAAGGCAACATTTTGGTGGGAGGGAATATGTCGATTACATCGACTGCAGGGCTTCGCCTGTCCCTAATTTATCGACCTGAAATGATGAAAGGCAAAGTCAACCTCGGTAGATTTGCAGTCAGAACGTAGCGACAGGCGAAATACCGCTAGTCATTTCGTCCAGCGTGCTAACCATTCTGCGAGTTCGCCGTCTTAATAATAATAATAATAATAATAATAATAATAATAATAATAATAATAATAATAATAATAATAGTAATAATAATTATAATAATGACCACGATGATGATGATGATGATTAGGATGACGATGTTGAAAATATTATAAGTAGATTATGTTACTATGTCTCTAGATTGTTTTGTAATTGCGAGGAACTTGGAAATATCTTTAATGATGTATAATGGACTTCGGACAGTGTTATGGTCTCATTATAACTATAGGCATAAATAATGTTTTCGGTGATTGAAACCATAACAACGTCAGGTATGCCTTATTAGTCTTCAAAGTTATTTACTATTATGATGCAATCTCTAGCTGACGCGATCTCTGTTATATATATATATATATATGTGTGTGTGTGTGTGTGTGTGTGTGTGTGTGCGTGTGTGTGTGCGTGTGTGTGTGTGTGTGTGTGTGTGTGTGTTAGAGATTGCGTCATAATAGCAAATAACTTCGAAGACTAATGACTTTCGCCTGACATTTTTATGTGTCACCCGTTGAAACGCTGTTCATCCCGACGAAGTCGTCATTGCTTCAGATGCGCATAACGTGCCTCGAGGCAACGGCAATGTACTCTCGAAATGGCCATGGATGTTGGATGTTAAATTGTAATGATTCGCGGCTGTATTGACTTTTACATTTTTTATACAATTTTCATTGTTGGGTATAATTTTAATTTATATTCTTTTCTCTTTAAATTTTTAGTCGATTAACTTAGTGTAATAATCTATTTTAGATAATTTTTAGTCGGTTTTTATATACGTTTTCTGGGCAGGTCCAGTGTATTTTATACATTTTTATATATGATTTTTACCTGGCATTTGGTTTTTCGACATTGGAAAGCCATAGTATGATTTATATGTAATAAATGGTAGAAACGTGGATATATACAGTTCGTTAACCTGAATTTAATGTTTGTTCTTAAATTATATTACTGATTTGTGTCTCTGTCCCAATATCATTTGAGCACTTCTCTCCTGCAGTTCTATGTATATTCGTCTGTTTTAATCGATATATATATATATATATATGTGTGTGTGTGTGTGTGTGTGTGTGTGTGTGTGTCTGTCTGTATGTATGTATATATGCATTATAGTTATAAGCATAACAATTATTATTAATTTTAATGAAACATGTATATAACGTAACTGAATAATTCACGGAATGACGTTCATATTTTGTTTTCCAAAATACATTCTGTGATGTTTATGACTGAAAGCTTGTGAAATGAAACTTAATTACAACGAGCTATTTTGTCGCTGCATTTTCAGTTGAAGTGTAATAATGCACTTGGATTTCTAAATACTAGTTATACATCATACAATTAAAAATTTTAATTGGAGTATTTAATTATATAATGTCTATAAATGTAATCTGTTCTCACACTCGTACATACGTTTGTATGTATGTATGTATCTATGTAAGTATGTATGTACGCATGTATGCATGCTTCTATGTATGTATGAAGGCAGGTATATATATATATATATATATATATATATATATATATATATATATATATATATCCATGTGTGTTTGTGTGTATACGTGGGTACATGCGCGTGTGTGTGTGCACGTGTGTACATGTGTATGTGTTTGTGTGCAAGCATGTGTTTGTGTGTCGTGTGTCCGTGTGTGTCATGTGTTCGCGTGTGTCTGTGTGTGTATGTATCCGGAATATGCCACTCATAGATCAGGCAAAATCGTTGTTCAAATCTGCCAAAAGAAAAATGGCAGAAAACATTATGTGCATAAAGCATCATTATTTTATTAGTATCAAGTGATACCTTACATGTGGTAGTAATGACATTAATACACATACATACATACATACATACATACATACATACATACATACATGCAAACATATATACAATGTCCTACCTGACGGTAGCAAGCTCCCCAGGAAGAACTACTTTGCTGATGATCTCCGATACAACCCCAAATCAACCGTATTAACATACTTCAAAGAAGACCTGGATGCGAAACTCTCAGCATACCATAAAAAGGCTATGCATTGGTATGCTTCTAGAAGACTTAATGAACATAGAAATATCGACACGAAGCGAAACTTATATTGGACTCGTGACCGCTACTTCCCATCGCACTTCGAGGGTTACGCATTTTCAATTCAAGTACTGGAGATTGCTACTAAATACCTAATAAACAAAAGTGACAGTGACGATCTTGTAGATCCAAGATGCAACCAAAACTGAAGATTATGTAATATTTCTGTTGAAGACACCACGCGTGATTATCAGCTGCTCAAGTATTTAATCAAGGTACTACATCCGTACGCGACACGACGGTGTCAAAACAAAAACAAAAACTATACAATGCCATTAGGCAAAAACACTGTCCTGGAATAAATATAGAGAATCCCCCTGTTATTGAATATATACTATCATCAACACAAGAAAACTAAGCCGGGTATTGTTGTTTGGGGCAGATAAGAAAATGCATAGACCGTAATAGAGGTCAGCCGCCAGGCTGATGTGAATATCTGCTTGAAAATCAAAAACAAAGAGGATTACTAGGAACAACTGTTTCGAGACCTCCTGCTTCTATATCATGATTATAAATTCATATCTATACCAAAAATGAGTGCGCTTCGTTTTGCAAATAAATATCTAAGTGGCAATCTGGCTAAGCTATGGTTTTAAGATATAGGGAAATCAACCAACAAACTCGCACATTACAAATGGAGTCTGTAAGTAAAAGAGTAAAAATATGCAAGACTTTCTGAGTTTAAAATGTGACAATGTCTTTGTTACATTCCAGCGATGCATCTTTGTATCTTTGTTACAAACTTGCCCCAACCCGAGAGGAAGACGTTAAATAATTAAACTCAGAACAGAACCTATACATATATATCTATATATCTATCTATCTATCTATCTATCCATCTATCTATCTATCTATCTATCTATCTATCTATCTATCTATCTATCTATTGGGTTGTATGGAAAGTTCGTGCCGATTTATAGTAGCTTACTTTTCGAATTATTTGCCAAGAAACCACCTCAATTCTGGGAAGAGTGTATTTTTAAGTTAAAGGAAAGATGGAGACGCATTGCATTGTGCAACAAAATGGTTCATATGTGTGTGTGTTATTGTGGTGTGTGTGTTTTATTGTGGTGTGTGTGTTTTATTTTGGTATATGTTTGGTTTTATAGTAATGTTTGGCGTTTGTGTGTTACTGTGGTTTGTGTGTGTGAGGGCGTTGCATGTGACACGGTAGGTGTTTCGATATCTAGTTGTGGTTTATATTTGTAGATAAATTGTTTTTCCTTGATTAATCTCTGTTGATGGGTAAAAGAGTCTGAGAATGCGTAGCATGGAGAGATTTTGAAATTGAACAAGGTCATTTCCCCATAGTTTGCAATGTGACCACTTTGGGGAATCTTCCTTATGCTGTCATCCCAGATCTGTTGGCGGTGTATCGTCATTCTTATGCGTAATGAACCACCCGTCTGTCCTATGTAGTTTTGTCGGCACCCACCACATGTTATTGTGTAAATTAAGTTACAGGTGGAGTTTACTTTTACTTTAAGGGTTTGTCCTTTAAATTTGAATTTTGATCCTTCCATCAGGAAGAAGCAGGTTCTGCAATTTATTCTTCAGTTTTTTTAAAAATTTTTTATTTTCAAGTAGAATGGGCATGTTTCTGTAAATGAGGTCAAATATTTCAGAGTTCCTGGGATTGGATGTTGACACATATGGTAAAATATTTTTCTTTATTTTGATTTTCGTCTTCCTTAGTTCCTAGGTATCAACATGTTTTAGCTCTGTCCATTCCCACTAGGCGATTAAGACTAGTGGGAATCCCCTTTGAATGTGCTTGTTTTTAAGTTCATCTCGTCTTTGTTCATGTTTAGAAGGGTTTGACACTATTGAACAAATTCGTTTTACCAGGAAAAGAGAAATATTCAGCTTGGTGTGTTTAGGATGATATGATGTGAATAGAAGGTACTGTTTGGTGTCCGTGCGTTTATAAACTACACACTCCATATACAAGTCAAAAATAACTGGAAGAGGTACCTAGATGATTGCATTACCTTCTGGCAGGGAAACCTGGATACAATCACACGATTGAAAAATTTGCTGAACAACTTAAACAACAACGTCCAATTTACAATGGCGTTTAACACCAAGAAACTTGCCTTCCTGGATATTTTAATCACCAACAAGGATGGGAAAATAGAAATGGACATATTTTATCTTCCGGCAGCTGGGGTTAAACAAGTAGTAAAATGAAACAGCCACATTGATGTGGCGATTATCTTTACTTTTTAGTGTAGTTACTACTCTCATCTCTTATTGAGATTTTAAAAGTAGTTATTTTGCTTGCTGCAAATCAGTGACTGATGGTCGGTTCGCGACTGAGAATGAGCAACTAGCTCGAAACCGAATCGGTCTCGCTATCTTGTTGTCTGCTGGAACATTGTAGGGGTTCGCTCCCTTGCAAGCAGTATATATGCACAAGATTCAGCGCTGCAGAGTTAACTAACTGGCGGAAGATTTACTTGGATTTAAACTAGTAGTAACATTGAACAGCCACATTGATGTGGCGATGATGATTAATGGCCGAATCACCATTGTGTAGACTCGAAAGTAAGGTCTCGAGACCGTGAGGTAGAGTAGAATAATATTTATAGAAAGCAATCTTGTATCTGTCGATTCACTGACTGTTTTTCTGTCACAAAACACCGGTGATTGACCTGATGGTACCCGCGCTTTTGTTATATATACAGCGAATTAGTCCGTTTATGAAAATACCGAAGAAAACCTGATGAGAATAATGTGATACTGAACGTGAGGATTTGTGTAAATATGAGCATTATGAATAATTATAAAACAAATTTATTAAAATTCAACCTATAAAAATTGAAATGAATTATTAAAATTTCTATTGAAAAACATCTGTAGAGAAGATGAATTTCTATTGAAATCATCGCTGATAAAGCTTTTATATCAAAATGCTGAGAGAAATTTCTATGAAATTTCCCTGTGGTAAATTTACTAATGCAGACAGGTGTGCAAATATGTCAATGTTGAATGGAAGGATGTGTGAAGAATCTGTGATTTGATGTTATTATAATTATTATTGTTGCTAATATTACTCTTGTTGGTGTTGTCGTTATTATTATTATTATTATTATTATTATTATTATTATTATTATTATTATTATTATTATCATTATTATTGTTATTGTTGTTATTGTTATTGTTGTTATTGTTATTGTTGTTGTTGTTATTATTATTATTATTACTATTATTATTATTATTATTATTATTATTATTATTATTATTATTATTTCCTCATTATTTCATAGCTTGAGGCAAATTTCCATTGCGTCTTGTGGCACGCCTCCTTGTTCCTGAGGTGCGTGCAGCATTGTTCTTGTGTTGGTGTCGAGTGAATACAGACACTTCTTGTTTCTATATTGCATCAGTTTGATTTGTTTTGGGGTTTGGATTGGAAATTGTCTTGTATTAGTGTTTGTATTGTGTGTTGCAAATTGAATTATTCACTTCGGTATCCATCGTGTAGAGTACACGTTGTAGAAGTTGTTTATTTTAGTAGTCTCGAGTCAATCAAAGGATTGTGAGTGGATGTGTCAACAGAAACTGAAGGAAGCCCATAGTATATATATGTATGCATGTATTTATGTTTGTACTTTTGCTGTATTTGTTCTACGAATGCTTGACATTCGGTGCAGGTTTGTTTACTTTCGTCTACGATATTAGCTAGCCAAAATAACCGACATGATACGCACCAAGCTTTAAAAAGTTAATAATGATGTTCGTGTTTTTCGACTAAACATTTCAAGGCAGTGCCCCAGCATGGTCGCAGTCCAATGACCGAAATATGTAAACAATTAAGTAAATAAAAGACAGATTTGTTTACTGCTTCGAATCTCAGTGTTAAAAACAAGTATATATATATATATATATATATATATATATATATATATATATATATATATATACATATATGCACATATATATATGTGTATATATATATATATATACACGTACGCACACACACATATATATGTATATATATATATATATATATATATATATATATATATATATATATATATATATATATATACACGTACGCACACACACATATATATGTATATATATATATATATATATATATATATATATATATATATATATATATATATATATATATATATATATATATATATGTATATGTATATACATATATATACATACATATGAAGAGAAAGAGAGAAAAATGTGAAAGACAGTTAATACTTATACGCCATTATCTTCACGTATCGATACACTTGATGCATTTAAGCTTTTCCACAATTTTCAGAACAACCATATATTTTAACCTCTGTATATTATGTTTTTAGACCGTTTTAACTTTGTAAGTCTCCATTTTTGTACATTTTTGCTCTCCAGGTATTGGTGCACAGATACAAATGTATACGTACATTCGTGTACACAAGCACTCGTTCGCATTTATTTACATTCAATTGTATTCATCTATTAACATATTTATGTACGCGCATGTGACCATGCATGAAGCCCTGTGAGTGCATGTTAATATGGATGTTTACATACACTTTACCATAAAGAGCGAGGCGATGCAAGTCTATACAAGTATTGGGTATTTATTTGACTATGGACGAATATGTGGTTGTATATTGCGTGTATGTGTAGGTATACTTATAGAAATATTATACGTTTGTTTGCACATGTGTGTTTACGAATGTTAGGATGTGTATAAGTGCCAGTGTGGATGTGTGGATGTGTATCTATGACTATGTATATATGTACATGCATCTAAACACACACATACATGAACCCGGAACCATGTGGTTGGAAAGGAAGCTATTTACGATACAGCCACTCCTGCGCCTATATATATATATATATATATATATATATATATATATATATATATATATATATATATATATATATATATATATATATATACGTATATATGTGTGCATATACATATATTTATGCATGTGTTGGTGAACAACTCTCTTTAAAAGCAAAAAATAATTACCTGACGATTAAATTTTACTTTATGTATTTTATGAAAATTTAAATATTGTTCAAATATTTTACTCCATTCCACATTCCAAATTATTCTTTTAAAATAAATGGAGAAATTGGATGATATTACTGTGAACTTTGGTTTCTCCCAAATAACTGAGAAAAACTTAGGTGACTGTATTATTTTGAATGAAGTAGAAGATAACCACTCCAAAATACATGAATCCAACTCTCAGAGTTGCGAGCTGACAGTCTGTTTACACTATTTATCTATAGAAAGAAATTTCCTCCACGACAAAGTAAAGTGGATGGCTTTTGTACGGGTTGGAATATGCCTCAAGCATATTTGACAACTTTGAGCTATTGATATATTAGTCTACATTGGCTTCAAAGAAGATATGATATTAAATATCGTAAAACTAGCAAAAGTAGTACAGTAATCCCCCGACTATTGCGGGTGTTAGGTTCCTCCCCCACTGTGATAGGTGAAAATCCGCGAAGTAGAAACAGTACTGTACTGTATATGTTTATTATTATTATTTTAATAATTTGTATACATTTATTTTATTATAAATGCAAAACAACACCACAAAGGAATCGATGTAAGCTTAAATAATAAACCGCGATAGGTGAACCGCGATAAGTGAACCGCTATATGGCAAGGGTTTACAGTATTATAAGGTGCAACCCTTCGTATAATTTAAAAGTTCTTGATAAATTAGCCACAATTTTTCTTACCTGTACAAATAATTGACACCACGTATATCATTTATACTGTCAGATATTTCATAGAATCAGAGTTCTAAAAAATTCTGCTGCTTCTTTAACCAGTGTGAATTGAAGAAAACCTCCAGATGGAAAGACGCTTAATCCTTTTCTCCATTTACTCGTAAAAAAAGTTACATACCTATTCTTCTTTCCAAGTCGTGTTGTACTTTTCTAAAATATTATTTTCTCTTGCAGATAAAAAAGAAACAAAATGCTATTTTCAAATCTGAGACATAGCTCGAATGGTTTCAAGAAACTGGATCACCCAGTTACCAATCATTTAATTTAAACTCGGTAGCGAATTAAATCTATATATCAATATATGACAATAATGGACCCTTCGACAGGCTTCAGCGCAGTTTCTGTCTAGTAAACTTCAATCGTCAAGCATAGATCAATTCAAGGCTCTAGATGTCCTTTATTGATGTGGGATGTGGGATGGAACATGAATCCACACAGTTACCAGGTAAATCCCTAGTCGTGTTTATGCTAGAGATACATATTTCAAACAAGTGTTGAATAATCTTTACGTATCCGTATTTATTGAGGCACATATTTATTGTCTGTATTAGTTTCATTAAGAATATAGTCTATAATATATAATATATAAAGAGAAAAATTACAATGAAATTCACTTGATTTAAAAATTAGGATGCGCGGTATATATTTTCTGTCAAGCCAAAGTGTGTTTTTTGTTAATTCTCAATTACTTCCTTAACACTCCTTCATTTAATAGGGTTTAAATTTAACTTTCTCCCTTCCTATTTCAAACAATACGCTGTAATTAACCAACAGGTTCATCCACGTAATTCGCAATCTTGTACAAATGTTATAAAATCAATATTACATGAACTCATTTAAACCGAATAATTTAAAATAAACATCCATTAACACGCTGACTTTATGATAGATAATTGCATATGTACAACTTAATTTGTGAGAATTTGATTTATTAACAACATTCTCAGAAGCACTGGATGAATCGGAGAATTGAGAATGATATTAGGAATTGCGACAGAGTAGTATATTGATTTATTTATGTAAATTGAATCCCATAAAGCAACATGAGTTGTTAATATATTGCTTGTTCTACGAAACATGATAACTGTTACTGACCAATTTTGCCTCACATAGCGCGGAATATCTCCTGCTGGGTAATTATTATTAGGAAATTTCCATGACATCTCCACTAGAAATAAATGATTTCATAACATTTTATTTTAATAAATACTATTTTAATGCTCTCGAGAAGATGCATTAATAGGTTCCCCACTTACAACTTTTGGCAGTGAAAGAATTAAATTTGTTTCGTTTTTCAAATTCTTGTTCGGTGTCTTTCTCCTAATAGCTTCTATAAGATTTTGAGTGTCTTAATGTACCACTCGCTGTTCACAGCAGAGCTGCGTGTCAGAAAGTTAAGAAGGACGCCATTGACATCTCCCACAAACATTGATCTTTACTTTCTGCGACCAATGGCACTTGAGATACAACTTTATGCAGAAAAGGTGAGACACAAATCCATAGACTGGGCAGTGGTTTCTCATAATAAAGATAAATTTCTGACACTTATATATTTCGGCCAAAATATTGAAACAGCGCAGGAGTGGCTGTGTGGTAAGTAGCTTGCTTACCAACCACATGGTTCCAGGTTCAGTCCCACTGCGTGGCACCTTAGGCAAGTGTCTTCTACTATAGCCTCGGGCCTTGTGAGTGGATTTGGTAGACGGAAACTGAAAGAAGATTGTCGTATATATGTATGTATATATGTCTGTGTGTCTGTGTGTGTGTATGTTTGTGTGCCTGCTTGTCCCCCCAACATCGCTTGACAACCGATGACGGTGTGTTTACGTTCCCGTAACTTAGCGGTTCGGCAAAAGAGACCGAGAGAATAAGTACTAGGCTTCCAAAGAATAAATCCTGGGGTCGATTTGCTCGACTAAAGGCGTTGCTCCAGTATGTGGCCGCAGTCAAATGACTGAAACAAGTAAAAAAGTAAAAGAGAGAAAGAGTATGTAACAACATTCATGCGTTCTATTTTGTTGTATTAGAATGAATAAAATTAAACGCATTATATATTAAACTGGCGAGTAAGAACGGTTTATTATATGTGTGCATGCACATGTATGAGTGGATGGATATGCTTGTGTACGCACACGGATGTAAGGATGTATCTATATCTGGTATATACAGATATGTGCTAAACTCGACCCTTTCCTGGTTTCCTGAATATTAAAATCCCTTCATTCAAATGAATCGTTCATGTATATATATATATATATATATATATATATATATATATATATATATATATATATATATATATATATATATATATATATATATATGTATATATATCCCTGCGTGGTATCTCGGGCAAGTGTTTTCTACTATAGCCTCGGGCCGACCAAAGCCTTGTGAGTGGATTTGGTAGACGGAATCTGAAAGAAGCCAGTCGTATATATATGTATATGTATATGTATATATGTGTGTGTGTGTTTGTGTGTCTGTGTTTGTCCCCCGCCCAACATCGCTTGACAACCGATGCTGGTGTGTCTACGTCCCTGTAACTTACCAGTTCGGCAAATGAGACCGATAGAATAAGTACTAGGCATCCAAACAATAAGTCCTGGGGTCGATTTCCTCGACTAAAGGTGGTGCTCCTGCATGGCCGCAATCAAATGACTGAAACAAGTAAAAGGGCACATATATATATATATAATGTATATATACTCACCATGATTGACCACTACATGTTTTTTTTTATTCTCCCTCTGTTTATTCTCCCTTATTCCTTTCTTTTGAAGAGCGTAGGCTCTAAACGTAAAAGGCTTTTTCTTTTTTCCGAGCATCAAGCTAATACACCTGTCTTCGTCTTTTGTTTTTGTATAAATTCCAACTATATATATATATATATATATGTGTGTGTGTGTGTGTGTGTGTGTGTGTGTGTGTGTGTGTGTGTGTGTGTGTGTGTGTATACATACATACATACACTCACACACGCACAAACACACAAATCCAAACACACTCACGCGCACGCACACACACACACACACACACACACAACACACATAAATTATACATCCATATAAAAGTGATGAATAAAATAGGGATTATATATCATTAAGGGTTGCCGAATCATAAGCGCTTCGGACAAATTGCGTAGAAACATTTCTTTCAGCACCCAGTGTGCCGAGTTCAATTCCCATGTAGTCAACTTTGCCTTCCATCTATTCAAGAACGTACCAGTTGTGCATTCGGATAGATGTAAGCGATATTCTCCCAGTAAAAGTCTTGTAGTAAAATTTGAAACCATTATTTCTCTTTACTCTACACTTCGTTTTGATTTCTCAACATTATCATTACAATAATATTAATTTCCATGGCCTTGTGGTAAGAAGCTCGCTTCCAAACCTTTGGCAAGTGTCTTCTACAATAGCCTCGGCTGACCAAGGCCCAGTAAGTAGATTTGGTAGACAGAAACTAAAAGCCGGTTTTATATAAATATGTGTGTGTGTGTCTTTGTGTCTGTGATGTCCCCTCTCCATTTTTGACAACCAGTGCTGGTGTGTTTTTATTCCCGTAACTTAGCAGTTTGGCAAAAGAAACCAATAGAATATTACCAGGCTTTAAAAATAAGTACTGGGGTCCATATATTTGATAAAAAATTGTTCAAGGCGGTGCCCCAGCATGGACGCGATCAAAATAACTGGCTCAAGTAATAGATAAAAGGAAAAAGATAAAAAGTTGCTTTTGAGTATTTGCACGAAATCCAATGTTTCACTTCAACTGTCTTGTGTCCTTACTGTTTTCTTCCCTTTATTCATGTAATCATTCAATAAGACTATTCGTTGAGCTGTATATGGTGCCATGGGGCAGGTACAAACTGGTTCAGTACAGATTACCCGATACACTTCGATATCTATCAATACCAGTTCAATCACCTGCACGTTGACAGTATATCATATTCTGGATTTTCATTTGACTTTTGTTATTTCTTTTTCATGGATGCAATTATTTTCTATTCCACTCTGTATTGACATATTTATTTCATATTTCCATTTCTTCTGAAAAAACTCTATAAACTCAAGACAAAATGAAAATAAAATATTACAGAATGATTCATTACATATGATTGTAAGAGGATATAGGAGGCATTTGGATGACTTCTGTAAAAGATTTACATTATTTTTACACGTTCTTCTAGAAAAACAAAAAAACTTGTGTGCCAAATGTATTTTTCATATTTTCGTACAAATAAATATATGAAGCCTCAAAAACGAAAATTTCTCTGGAGACAAATATGAAGAAACAGAGATCAACAAATCTTTATTAGTATGATAGAAAGAAAACTTTCAAAATGTAAGGAGTCAGAAAATACAGAATTGATATGCATAAATACCTGTATGAATTTGTATGCATATGTGTATATAGATAATTACACACGTATAACACATATGTGTGCAAATATGAATATGTGCGCGCGAGCGTACATGTATATATATATGTGTATATAATATAAATATATATATATGCATGCATATGGACATGTATATGTATGTATAATATATGTGTATATATACATATATATATATATACATCCAATATATGTGTATGACTGTGTGTGCATTAGACTTATCAAATAAATAAAATTTGAAACAGGTAATGATAGAAATGCATCATACATTTTGTAAGGACGAATTTGCTTTATGTATGTGTTGACAGTAACATCAGATTTTTCCTCTCCACTCTTCTTGCAATACCAAGAAATAGATCGAGTTTGTAGTGATTTATAAAACCAATATTCTGTAAATCCCATAGAGGTATGGAGACTTCCCTATGTGCGTTTCCCTAAGCAATTGTTTGGTATGGCATCGGTTTGTGAAAACAAATTTTGTTTTCCTTAAATTGCAAATACAATTTGTAGTGCACATGTATACTGTATAGTTGCATGTGTGGCTGTGTAGTATGAGCTTGATTCCGAACCATATGGTCCAGGGTTCAGTCCCACTACGTGGCATCTTAGGCAAGTGTTTACTACTATATATATATATATCTCACTGCGTGGTACCTTGGGCAAGTGTCTACTACTATAACCTCAGATCGACCAAAGCCTCGTGAATAGATTTTGTAGACGGAACCTGAAAGAAGCCCGTCGTATATACGTATATGTATATGTGAGTGTATGTGTGTGTGATTGTATTTGTGTTTGCCCCCACCCCCCCACCCCCATCACTTGACAGCCGGCGCTGATGTGTTTATGTTCTAACGTAGCGGTTCGGCATAAGATAACAATAGAATAAGTACCAGGCTTTTAAAAATAAGTACTGAAGGCGATATATTCTTCAACGTGATGCTCCAGTATGGCCGATGTCAAATGGCTAAAACAAGTAAATGATAAAAGATAGCTTCGTTAATTTATTGTGTGCAAAGTATGATTTAGACTATGATTTGTGGAGGCGCAATGGCCCAGTGGTTAGTGCAGCGGACTCGCGATCATAGGATCGCGGTTTCGATTCCCAGACCGGGAGTTGTGAGTGTTTATTGAGCGAAAACACCTAAAAACTCCACGAAGCTCCGGCAGGGGATGGTGGCGAACCTTGCTGTACTCTTTCACCACAACTTTCTCTCACTCTTTCTTCCTGTTTCTATTGTGCCCGTAACTCAAAGGGTCAGCCTTGTCACGCTGAATATCCCCGAGAACAACGTTCAGGGTACACGTGTTTGTGGAGTGCTCAGCCACTTGCACGTTAATTTCACGAGCAGGCTGTTCCGTTGATCGGATCAGCTGGGACCCTCGACATCGTAAGCGACGGAGTGCCAACAACAACAGACTATGATTTAGAATATGATTTAGACTGTGATTTAGTCTACGATTTAGACTACAGTTTAGACTATGATTTAGACTATGAATCATATTCATAAACATGATCTTAAAGCTTAGTATAGTTGAAACAAAATATTTAGTAAATTTGGAAACTGTGAAATGATATCTGTGTTGGAGGATGATATGGAGATTTAAGTGCGTGCAAGTGTGAAAGCTCTTGTTTCTATATGACGATGTATGTACCACACGTGCTTGTTAATTCCTCCATAATCAAATCTGGAAATGTGCCATTGAATTCATATTATAGTGATTCAACAATGTACTTAAGTCTGGGATGAATCTACAAACGTTTATGAATATATAAAAGGAATGCATAAATTAAACAGAATAGGAGAGCTTAGAGTAAATAAAATTTTGAGATTAAAATTCCTGATAACGGGGAGTGTAAATGAATAAATATAAATCAAATGCAATTAAATACTCCAATGCTTAATTAAACATACAGAAGCGTGCGTGGTTTTATTTATATACTAACACACACACACACACACACACACACACATACACACACACACACACACACACATTTATACATACAAACATATGCATGCATGTAGGTATGAGTGTGTGTGTGTATGTGTTTGTGCGAGTGCATGTATGTGTATAGATTGGTTGTGTTGAATATGCATCGGATTTTAGCCACATCAATACGGGGGCAAAATATTTTACAGTATCTGATCCAATAATATTAAGACTATTGGGGTATTAACAATACCAGCAGCATTATTGAAACTCATTAAGTTGCACATTGATTCGCTGAATATAAGGTAATCTTTGAGAAATTTACCCGCAACAAATTAGAGAGAGCAGAATGGGGCATTATAGCAACTACGCAATATTCGTGGCCCCTCTTCCAGAATTCACGAGCCCACTGCTAAGGAGTGGGGGAAATGGCCGAAAGCACCAAATGCCAACGACGATACAAGGCGTCCATTTTACAGAACATTCATGGATGATATAACGTTTAGTACACCACCATTCGAATGAGAAAAAAAAAACAGAAACATACTGGAAGCACCAGGAGGTTTTTGGAGTAGATTTTCAAGGATTGCTATTAATTAGTAACTAAAACACCAAGAAAAATACGAATGCCATGTGCAAAAAATATCTAATAGTGTTAAGGACGCAAAGATCCGCGATTCAACAACAAAGTAAAGTCATCGTGTAAAACCAGTAGGAATTGCCAATCAGGAACGAGGGATATATTGAGAGCAGCTGGCACATGAGCGCCTACTGCCCTTGAAGGAATACTGGTGCACTAAACAGGGAAAATTATGATTCTACCTGTGTGCCATCGATGACATCTTGCGCACCTCAAATAAAATAAAATTATGGGGCAAAGGGCGGCAACTACATTTTGGCCGGATGATCTCGGGAACCGAGGAGACGGCGGTAGAAGTAGATGCGTGATAAGGGTTTTACAGAAATGGTCAAATGGACGGAGATGTAGAGAGATGGTGAAATTAACTGATACTTGGTTCAATTAAAATTACCGATGTCACAGAATAGAAATATTCGTTCGATTGTTATAAATTCTTATTTGTTCATTACAGCAATAGTTTGCACTGGTTCCGTAATGTAACATAACTGAAGACGTAATGTAACATAACTGAAGACTGCCTCAGTAACAAAGGACTTGTCAGAGGAGCAGTGCTTATTTAATTAATATATTTTGTTATTGACATTTTTCTAAGAGGTTAAATAGAAGAGAAATTATCCCATTTAAAATCGTTATTTTTTGAAGATTATTTGATATTTAACCATTGATGTTAAAGACCCTCTTCGATCATGAATGACCACGAGATTGCACCTGGGCAGTTACCTTCTAAGGCACAAGTCCAGGTGAGATTGTTTATGGAAGACCAGTAGTTGCCCATGCATACTAGCCTCCCTGCTCCACGTCACCGATGTTCTTATTAAGTTGATTATACTTAGAAATACAATGCGTCACAAGTCATCACCCAAAACCATCCTGACAGCAAGTGCGGGGGGGGGGGAGGGGAGTAAGAGACCACCAAAGACGTTTGTGAATGGATGACATCAATGAATGGGCAGGAAGGAAGAACCTAGCAGATTGTATACATGTAGTAGAACTCAGAGGAAACTGGAAAATCTTGGAAAGCCAACCACTGGACATAGAGAAAACACCTGGTTGGTGATTATGAAGTGCGAAATCTGCTTTTGCGTACTTTCGTCATCACAATTATTCTATCATGGAATCCTTTCTTTCGTAAAGCATATATTACAATGGTTTAAATCCCCTTTGCTTGCTAACTCATTGAGGTATGTGGATTAAACGTAACCAATAAGAAGCAAACTCGCTCAGGAGACGCAGAAGGATTAGTAGAATTAATTCCTTTATTAGAATAATGGAGAAGAAAAACAATTGTTTCATGAGAATACATGACAAGGATTGCACCAAGAACGCAGAAAATCCGATGGTGTAAAGAGTATAAAGTATGTTTATCTCGATTCTAAAGTGTAGAACTGCAGAGTTTAGAAGACAAAAGTTGGTGCACAAATATGTTACATTTTTAGTATAATTAAGCAAGAATAGGACAAGTATATATTGTCATACGTTTTAATATATCTTACATACATATTATATACATTTTCGTTAGGTTTGTGTAAGCAAAACCGGTGCTGTGATATTTACGCCCCAGTAACGTAAGAGCTTTGGTTGAAAAAAAAAACACCGATAAGATAAGTACCAAGATCGATTCGTTTAATAAAAATTCTTCGCATGGCCGCAGTCCAATGAATGAAACAAGTTAAAGTAGAATAAAACATTTATCGACGGAATATGCTGTGAGAATATCTTCAATTTACGTGAATAGAGTCTGCGTATGAAATAACACAATCATTATATTGCATCTTGTAACAGTAGACAACTTATTCGACCTTGCTGCGAATAGATTTGTACTTTTCTTTCGTATGTTTATAAATACATCCATTCTGCTATCTCGAATATATCGACTCAGACTTATCGATATATGTAATAACTTCCGTGATTGCAGGCTTCTTCTTCTCAAGAATGTTTTACAGCAGTGAACGTTTTTATCCAAACAACAAGCATCACTTATTACCCTGCATCAAAAGCATTAATAAGCAATAGCTACCATAGAAATAATATACCAGTTTCTTTAAGCTAAATATCAAGATGTAAAGAGCAGTAACTCTCTAATTCCTAGTTTCCAATTCTTGGGACATCATGTTTCTTAAGAGTCCAGTTCAGAAATTTGGTATTAGCCATAATCAATATTTGAGTATATTAACTTTCCAGGTTAAAGGAAAACTTGCCACTGCATACGTTATTGTTTGAATGTAATGTTGTGGCATAATCTAAACTTAGAAATTGCACTGTCAGTTAATGGAATTTGAAATATACCAACAGCATAGGAATTCATCTAATTGCATTGTGCAAACGTTCGCTAAATGAATACAAAATAGCACTTTTGTTTCCAGTGTCGCCTACGCGGCAATATTCTGGATATTATTGGAACAGAATTAATCAAGTGTACAAAGAAATATACACAAATAATCAATCTATATAGACACATGTACAGTATAGAATATTATCATCATGATCATCATCAACATCATCGTCGTCGTCGTCGTCGTAGTCATTGTCGTTATCGTCATCATCATCATCATCATCATCATCATCATCATCACTGTCGTCATTATTATTATTGCTATTATTAATATGATTGTTTGTTACAATCACTTGCCGAGATACAACCAGCGTCCTGGGGCGAGTGAAGGATAAGAGATGTTACAGTATGACTGAAAGCTTGCGGAGGCGTGGTAGCGAAATGTCTCCATGTAATACAGCATGGATATTTAAATGGATAGGGTTATTTTCTAACGATGTGGACTGTACATGTCATACAATCTTTTGGATTTCTCTGAGACATGCTTCCCGTGGGATCTTATCGAGATATTTCCGACATCCCTTTCTTTTTATCATACCTAGGGATCCTACAATAACAGGAACCTTTCTCCTTTTAAGATCCCACATCTTTTGTATTTCAATTTGCAACTTATTATTATTATTATTATGTTGTTTTTTTTCTTTTTTCTTCAAATTTTCTTCCATTTCTCGCCGAGTGTTTTCCGTACACCTAGGGCAGAGAAACTCGTTGTATGCATTCCCAGTTTACACACGCAAATTCACAGGTAAAATATGTGTATTTAAGAAAAAAAAAATATTCATGAATGGATGTTGTTTTCACAGCGATAATGCTCTTCTCAGTACATGAGTCGTTCCAGTTAGCACGATTTTTTGCACTTCCTGTAGGGATGGTAAGCCTGGTATCATTTTCAAATAGGTTTCAGTAACTTTTTTTATCATTCCTAGAGATCCTACAATCACCGGTATGGTAGTCGCCTTGAGGTGCCACATTTTTTCAATTTCTATTAGCAAGTCTTTATATTTACTGATCTTGTCAAATTCTTTCGCCGCTATATTATGATCAGAGGGAATACTCATGTCAATTAATAAACACGTCTTCTTTGTCTGATCTTTTATAATAATATCCGGCTTATTAGCTTTTATAGTCTTGTCAGTATGTACGGGGAAATCCCAGAGAATCGATACATTTTCTCCCTCAGTCACAGCTTCAGGATGGTGTTTATACCATGTGTCAGCGGTTTTGATTTTATAATGCTGACATATTGTGTAGTGTAAATACTGGCCAACTCTGTCATGTCTTGCTTTATATTCTACAGGTGCTAAGACTCTATACTCTGAGATTAGGTGGTCTATAGTTTCAATCGCATCGTTACAAAATCGGCATTTTGGGTCAGCTCCATTTTTTATCTCATTGGCTTGGTAGTTCCGGGTTAATAAGCTCTGGTCTTGAGCAGCCAATATGAAACCTTCACTCTCTGTTTTTAGCCCTGAACTTCGTAACCACTGATGCGTGCGTTTCTGGTCGACATCAGCTTGTTTGCTACGAGCCACATACTTGCCATGCAGAGGTTTCTGTTCCCATCTGCTAGCTATTTTTTCATGTGCTTTTGTCTTTGCAATTAATTTTATTTTCTTTGCAGCAGCAGTTGGCGCATTTCCTTCAACCTGATCAAGCTGGTGGGTATCTAAGAGTTCGGTAGCGAATTTTTTGCTCTCTTTCAGAATAGAGTGAAGTTTTTTCGGTCTTTCATGTTTTTCAACAAGTTTCAGCATCCAATCGTTGGTTGTTTCAAGGTATTTGGCCAGTCCGATTGTGGTGGTTTTGTACGTAAGTTCAAGCTGGCTCAAGCCTCGACCTCCCTGAGCTCTGGGAAGGTAAAGACGATCCACGTCTGCCTTTGGGTGGTGCATCTTATTACAAGTCAGTAGCTTGCGGATTTTTCTATCAATTTTGACTATTTCACTGGTATTCCAGTTAAGCACATTGAAGCTATAAAGAACAATGATTATTATTATTATTATTATTATTATTATTATTATTATTATTATTATTATTATTATTATTATTATTATTATTATTATTATCATTATTAATATTATTATTATTATTATTATTATTATTATTATTATTATTATTATTATTATTATTATTATTATTATCATTATCATTATCATTATCATCATCATCATCATCATCATCATCATCATCATCATCATCATCATCATCATCATCATCATCATCATCATCATCATCATTACTTTTGAAACATCATGCATAAACATTTCAAGAAAGTGAAATTACACCTGCTGCTAGTCATAAAATGTTCATCAAGGTAAATGTTTCAAGTGATTTCAGAATATAAACTTATGAATCTATATAAACAACTTGAAGGGTTGTATCCTTGTATTAGCTTGCGCAGAGATGCTGGAATAGCATCATGCTATAAGTTACAATGACATATCATATAATTTTAAAATCGAAGCATTCCTTCTCAGCATATTAATAACGATGTTTTCAATATACAAAATATGGTTTCAGAGCAACAAAACGGTTATATATTATTACACTCCATCGACATTTCGTCAACATACACTTACTAAATGCACATACTGTCATACAATGAAGTATTAATGAAGATGATGCAATTTTTTAATTAAAGCTATTATACTCGTCCTGTTTTATGAGAACTCTATATGAATTATTTAGACATATTTCTAGCTTTTGTCCATTTTTTTTTCATATTTTTCCAAAATTTCTCGCTCACCGTACACTTTAAATTCTTTGTTAAGATTATCTTTACATATATTGCATAAAAATCATAGCCAGCACTGACTTTTGTTACTGTGTTTCGTATACAAGACGTCAGGTGTAAACAATGAGATCAAAGATTAAAAATGGACATTGATTTATGAAAATGTTTAATACACTTTATAATATATCATGATTGCATAACGAAAATTCACGTACCTACAAATCATTCGTACTTTAAATCACTTTTAAATCCTACTGGTTTTATGCGAGATATTAAATTACTTTTATCTTGCATTCATGTTTAATATAGAATATACACAAGTCGAATATATTACATTAAAAACTTTGGACATCTTTTAGGGACGACAAAGCAACAAACAACTGGAATTGTAACTAGTCACGTAGGACAAGGTATGTGAACCTGAAAATCTGAACGCACGAATAGGTTGAAAGCATGATATATAGCTTAATATGAAGTTGTTAGATAGCAGTAATATATGTAGATAACTCGTGGATAAAAAGTGGTTAACGTTTAGATAACTTGTAGGTAACAATTACATTTGATTTTGTTTTTCTCCTCGTTTCTTGTGCACTTTATATTTTCAGAATTATTTTGTCTCTATATTAAATTTCTTAATCCTCATATACCTATTTTTAGAAAACGTTGACCTTAATCAAGGATGATTAAGTCGTTTGGTATTTAGCATAGAGTCGGGAAAACCTAATGAGTTTTGGTTACAAACAAGCATTGATGCAGAATTTATACCAACAGTTAGAATTGCATCTATTCACAGTTTGACAATATCCTTTTTTTTTTAATAAATAGTTAGAGATATTTCAGACGGAAATATCAGTATATTCAAATGAATCAGTTCTGGAAGCTGACTGGCCTTTCATTCATCAATTTCAAAAGATTAAAAGGCTAGAATAAATTTGAACTCAGAGACATAATGAAAAGAACTGTGTAGAGTAATATACTGGGTCATTGATGAATGTTTTATTGCCAAATAATTTTTTGTCGGCTGTCACTCGTAATTGTGTATGATGTGGTAGGAGAAAAATTTCGTAATTTTTCAATCGTTTGTTTTTTTCATCTCTCTCTCTCTCCCTCTCTACACACACTCACACGCACACTCGTACACACACACGTACGCAAACACACATATAATCACACATGTATATACATATATATGTATATATATACATATGTATGCATATATGTATGCGTGTCTTGGTGCGTGTAGTGAGGAAGCTTGAACGATGTTTTTCCTCTTTCATGAGATTGCAAGCCAAAGGTACCGAGACAGCCCTAATTATAGCTATTGCACAATATTTTTAGTACTCCTGGTGTAGTGTGTCTAATTTTAGCCATTTGGTTTTATTCCTCTTGTTTCATACACTTTGAATCTACAACAATTTTCACCTTCCTTTAATCTCCGCCATTCTTTGTCACCATATTCCAGCTCAATGTAAAGCACAGCCTTAAAGATTCTAGTGTCTTTCATATTGATCAAATCTTCCATCTAGCGTATATTCGAGACGATGAAGATAGGCTCAACATCATTATATTTGCATATTGCAGGACCTCCTGGTACGAAGTTCGCCCTCCCATCTAACAGGTCATTTTATTTTCATCTATGCCGACGATACCAAGGATAGATATCAGCGGAACACAACATAGGTTTTAGTATTATTGATCGGTAGATGTTGCATTTTGTTGTAAGTTTATGGTTATGTGGTTTTCACAATCGATCATCGAGCTTCTCGGAACCGACCACTGCGTGAATCCACTGCTGTCTTTTCAAGTCCAGGACGCAGAAATAAAGCTAATAGCATTGGAGGGAGGACACAGCCTTTATTCACTCCATGGTTCACTGTGAAGGTACTGAGCCACCGCTTAGAAGGGAGATAGTCAGATAGACAGTTGCCTGACAATCTCCACAAACTTGTCTGGCCACTACATCTATTAAGCAGGATCCATAAGCCCTCTATTCCAACACAGTCGAAAATTTAGAGAAGTTGACAAAAAGTGAAACTCTGTTTTATAACGTTTCGAAATTTCAGTTTGGTAAAAATCATATTGTTGGTGCAATTCGACCTTCAAATCTCACGCTGGCTTGGCTTTCAGACAGAATTCGCTTGAACAGTCTTGGCAGTCTCAATACAATACTTTTGCCTTACTTTTCCCATCGATTCCGCCTTTCTACAGATCACCTTTCTACAGATCACCTTTCTATAGATCACCTTTCTACAGATCACCTTTCTACAGATGACCTTTCTACTTGTAAATGGTAACCTTTCTACTTGTCAATGGATCTTGAAATGTTAGAGGCGGTTCTTGAATTGTCTGTATTTTCTGAAGAGTTAAAGCTTAAAGCGAAAGAGATTTCAATAGAAATACTCTCAGAACGAAGAGGCCTCACGAGGTTGTTCTGCCTGGTGGCAGTTGTATCTCCTCTTATTTCGTGGTAGATCTAATTTATTATCTACCGGAATGTATGGTATAGTCCATAACTTGAGAAGAGATTGTTGAGGATTGATTAAATAGCTCAATACATGTTCCCCCAATGTCCCATGATGTTCTTATGCTCGGTGAAATGGTGTGAACCAACTTTACTCTTCACAGATGCGGTTTTACGCTTTCCGGGTGGGGTGATTCGTTTATTTTTCTCTCAGCGTTGCAATGAAATGATTAATATTATGACTGCCAACGATGACCTGAATTTCCACTGACGTTTTCTCCCGCCGCTGCTCTTTCTGATGCCGCAGTTTCATTTTTAAAATGCATTACTTATTCAGATTGATTTCTCTAGATAGCTGTGCATGTATTTTTGAATGACTCGACTCATTTCACATAATGTTCTAAGCACTCCGGGAATCATCATTGATCATTTAGAGTAACATGTGCCTCTGCGTAATTGAGGAATGTTGCGATGGTTCGCTTAATTTCATTCACTCATGGCAGGAGCTTTCATTAAAGAGATTTGTTCCGATTTGTTTTTTATGAAATTATTATTATTATTATTATTATTATTGTTATTATTATTATTATTATCATTATTATCATTATTATTATTATTATTATTATTATTATTATTATTATTATTATTCGACATCCCACTGCCAATAGTAACCACAGTATTTATAAACGCTCATTAATTCTATCCAATAATGGAGCCTCTACGCAAACATTAAATTTGCTAGAAATAGTAAGCACAGCTCCCTTAAGTCATACCTTAGTATTTTAAAAGATGAAAATGCAATTTCGATAATGGAGTTCGAGACAAAGGGTCCAAGTTAAATAAGAAATGGTAAGGATGGAACATGCCACTCATCATAGATCACTTTTATCATGTTTTATCAGCAACTTCAATATAAGAGGCTCATTAATCCAAATTGGAATTTCATATCGAAAATAATACATTCATAAATAATAATATATTTCCATATATATATATATATATATATATATATATATATATATATATATATATATATATATATATATATATATATATATATATATATATATATATAGCTAGTACTATGGAGGATATTTGTCCCCAGTCGCCTGTTCTATTACATTCACTTGTGGTCATCTCACAGAGTCAAACTGATAGTGGAACTTGAAGCAGTTGAGCAGTGCTACACCAGAAAGATTACCTCAGTAGAACAGCTGAGTTACAGGGAGTTACTGAGAGCAGTACAACTCTACTCTCTAAAGCAAATATAAGAAATATGTGCGGTGATAAAATACATATGGAAACTTCTAGAGGGATTGATATCAATTTTTTATACCAGCCCCCAAACTGGACGACACTGCACTATTTCAAAGGTCCGACCTATGCTGTCTCTAGTTAGGATCATGTATGAGGATTCAAAGGCTCACAGCTACTTTGTCAAAACATCCGAGAGATCTACATGGAGTGGGAGTAGATTTTCTCATGAAACAAATTGGCCTCCTGCTCTCTAAAATGAACCTGAAGCAATATTGAACTCAATACCTCACCGAAAACCAATCACAAAAGCGCTCTGGAAGGTTTCGATGTTAATCTTCTACTGGAGGATCTAGATACCATATATAAATGGGCTGAAGAAAACAATATGCAATTAATGCAGGAAAATTCCCAGCCTTCCTCTATCAGCCGTCTTACGCTAACATGCTGCAGCAAAAATAGAGAAACCTCCCTCTAATTCACTAAATTATAATCACAAAAGAATGGCCATTGAAATGCTAATAATACAAGCATCGTCACATCCTTCGAGCTGAAAGAATAAAAGAGTACTTCCCTAATATCATTAATTCTATAACAGCGAAACGATTCATTTGACCGATATTGTCTATAAATTGCTATATTCTTTAATGCTAACCCGAGCAGTATTTTTCATGACCAAAACATGACACATGTAATTCACTGACGATAAATAAGCAATACGTTATTAAGAAACAGTATAGAATATATAAATATATATTTATATAAGTATAGCATAGAATAACGAGAGGTCGTTACCATTGCTTTGTTATTATGGTAAGAAATCAACTATTGTGTTTTCACCAATTATAATATGTCTGTCAGATTCATTTTCACAATACCAGACAATACGTAATGATTAGCAAAAATCTTTGTTTTGTCAGCCATTAGATATATTGTGTCGACTAATACATGTATCAAATCTTCAACAGTAGTGGGAGACTTACTTCAATAATAGAAGCCTGCTGTCAGAGAAATTATTCATAAAGCAGGAGCATCAGACGCAAAGAATTCCAGACAAACAAGACGAGACGTAGAAACAGTAATAGAGAAATAGAAAAAATATAAACGGACAAGGTGTTAATAGAAAGAAGTTGATGTATTTTATGAGAAAAATTGCAGGACATTTTGACGACGAATACGCGATAAGGGATATAGAGATAAATACAATTACAGATAGAGTATATTTGAAAAACCCAAGGAAGCAGGTTAGAAATATAGGTCAGTTTTAGCCTCTAGTGATACCTTTAAAAATGAAAATATTTAACAAATTTTAATAAATATATATCAAAACGAATCCAATAGGTTTCTCTCTCACTCTCTCTTTGTGTATATATATATATATATATATATATATATGCATAAATACATACACACACACATATATGTACATATATATATATATATATATATATATATATATATATATATATATATATATATATAGACATAGATATCTCTCTCTCTCAATCTCTGCCTGTTTATATATATATATATATATATATATATATATATATATATATATATATATATATATATATATATATATATATATATATATATACATACATACATATATATACACATACATACATGCACACGGACACACGCACGCACACATAGACACACATATGCACATTCCCATAAACATGTGTGTGTGTGTCTGCATGAATGTTTATGAATATATGTGTGTTAAACTATTAAAATGACTTTAAAGAAATTTAGCATACAGTTAACTCGTTCTTGAAATGTTGCTTCGTATTGGCAAGAAAAGGATATTGGACGAGAAATCTAGGTTAAATGATTTCGGTCTGAACTGAATCGAATACAGAACAAATATCAAAGAATTCACTCATTGGATGGTATTTCTTATAAAAATCACCTCTCCAATTTTCCAATTCCAGTTCTCTTACAAATCAAAATTATCTCACAGATATAATGTTGAATTTGAGCGAAACATTTAACATTTAATCTTAAAAGAATAGTTATTGTAATGCAAACGGTGAATACGAAAAATATGTGTGCGTGTGTTTGTGTGTGTGTGTGTGTGTGTGTGTGTGTGTGTGTGTGTGTGTGTGTGTGTGTGTGTGTGTGCAAGGGTTGGACCAAAAATGGAAACACCTAAAAATTTCAAACAAATTTATTTTAATATGGGGTAGGACCGCCTTTGTCAGTAATTACTGATTGAATTCTACAAGGTGTGGACTCGTACAAAGTTTAAATTATTTCCAAAGAAATTTGTGCCCATTCTTCAGCTAATACAGTCTCCAGTTCTTGTAGTGTTGATGGCGGAGAATATCGACTGCTTACTTGTTTTTCTAAAATGGACCATTAATGTTCAATAATATTGAGATCTGGGGACTGTGGTGGCCAGATAAGATGTTCAATTTCACTATAATGTTTCTCGTGCCATTAAGTAATAACTTTAGCTGTGTGAATTGGTGCATTATCATCCTGAAAAATTGCGTTTCCCTCCGGAAACAGTTCCGGATGAAATTGATTAGATAAATAGGATGAATTTGATCAGATAAAATGCTAAAATAGTCTTTACTATTAATTCTGCTATGAAGGGAAACCATTGGGCCTGCGTATTTTCAAGATATAGACCCCCGGATCATCACAGATCCTATTCCATGATTAACAGTTGGAAGAAGACAGTCTGGGGCAAATGCTTCTTTTGGCTGTCTCCACATGTATACTCGGCAGGTGTTAAAGGATGACTCGTCCGAGAAAATAACATTCTTGTACTGCCCTACGGACCAATTCTGTAGGTTTTTACTCCACTCTAAATGTTTTGCAAAGTTTGCTTTTGAAACTAGTGGTTTTCTGATTGTAGCACTTCCGTGAAATCCGGCTTTCTGCAACACCTGGCGAATAGTTTTTGTTCAAACCGGGTTCTTTAGGTGGTCATTAAGCTCAGCAGTAATTTTGGGCGCTATACTTTTGTTATCCTTTCTAACAATTCATATAAGAGTCTGACGGTCACTACTAAAAGTTTTGGTTTTCTTCCGGAGTTTTGTTTCGACAAGGTTATCCCCTCTTTCTCAAAAGCTGTCGTTACTTTCAAGACAGTACTTCTTGATACACCAAATATTTTGGCTGTTTTCGCTACGCTAGCACCTACCATGCGGGCACCAAAAACTTGACCTTTTTGAAAATCCTATACATCTGTCATTTTAATGAATTTTCATTAACTTCTGATGATATCTGAAAAGAAATAGCAATTTTAGCAAAACATAATAAGTAACACTAATAATAAATCGAAAAACATAAAAATAACAAGTTTGTGATGGTTTTATAGATATATAAAATCTATGATGCTAGGTGTTTCCGTTATTTTGTCCAACCCCTGTATATATATATGTGTGTTTGTGAGTATAAATACCTCTTTGAGGGCATTATAATGGCGGTTTTACAGTATAGAATGGTGATAAACTATAACATCGGACCTTTCCATAAGAATACTTGGAGTAGTTTACTAATCTAAACTATATTATTAGCCTGATGTGCGAACAGAGAGCTTGTGAAGTATTTTGCCCGAAATGCTAATCTCTTAACAACAACTGTATATGTATATATAAAATTAGTGCTATCTTAGAAAACTATATCTCACAAAATGACGATTTGATAAATTAAACAAATGTTAGAAGCTGATATTTAAAAACATCGTTTATGAATAATTCAGATGAATAATGTTTGTGTGTCTTAGACGTTGCATATGCCAAGATAGAAGATCGAGGTACATCATTTATAATTAAAGGACACAAATAATACCCCAGAAGATTATTTAACGTTAAAATTGTCCGAAATTCTAAAATATTCTTAATTTAATTAATATTTACATACTTCTTAAATTATGAATAATTCAGATAGATAATGTTTAATTGCGTGTTTTTAACGCTGCTTATACGAGTTAAAATATTTAGGTACGGTATTTTTAATTAAAGATAAAATTATTTTACTTCAGAAAATTTATCTTAAGTTAAAACTAACCGACATTATAAAATATATTTAATATAATATCTTTTAAAAAGTGATTGTAAGTCATATATAGTCTATATATATATATACAGAAAATAATCATAGTTAAAGCTCTAAGATTCTAGTTGAATTACATGACTTATAATTTCAATAGTTTTACTACGTATTCACTGAAGTCTCGAGATATTCGAGCCAATTATTCCCAGTAGCACTAGACTGGTACAGAAGTGTGTTTCTAATAATGTAGCTATTTAAGCTATTGGCCAAGTTAACATGTGTAATGCAGAAAGTGTAAGAAGAAACATCGGAAGAAACGTCATTATCCAATGAACGAAAATAATATTAGTTATTGGCGAATACTTTATTTATGAAGGCAACCACAGAAGACAGCCTCGGAGATATTTCGGTGCTATTGCAACTTCATCAGTGATGTAGTGATAGGATAGGGATGTAAGAGCAGACAAGTATAACTATATATTGAACGGTAATTGTAACCGTATCGAGCATTGAAAAGGTAAACGTTATGAAGGGATCGGAATGATGCTTATATTCTAGAGATCTTGTATCAATCCATGGAAAAACTGGAATCCGACAATTAAAACTCAACAAAAGATTTGTCAGTTTATCGTATATGTTACCGCTTTTAATAGGGGTAACTATAAGAGGGGAAAGTATTCATCAGGTGTTTTCCCTTGCACTAGGTTCTCAACTGTGAATCATAAGGGTGACGTTGCTATATAATAAGTCGTATCTTTAAAATTAAAGCCTGGTGGAGCCCAACCATTTCTAGATATTTTCATAACCGATCCGGAGGGAAGAGCGAGAACGAAATAATGTAAGAAAGGAAGAGAACCGGAAGTAATATCACGAGGTATTTTATTTTGCGAAACGGAAGTAATACCGCAAGGTATTTTATTTTGTACTCTATTATCAAGTTTTCGCTTTATATTCATCTTGTTGGAATTACGTGCAAATAAGTGACAGATAGATAAAGAACCGAGTTTTCGACTATTTGAAGATTAACTTTTAACTCAGTCATGAGTACTCTTTTGCATAATATACATGTTGCGAAATGTTCTCTGTGCACAAATACATGTGTACTAAAGTAAAATTACAAGGAATGACGGAAGAAAAAAAAATCTGGAAACAATGCCAAAATGATTTTGAGCAATGTGTTGGAAAAAGGCAAATAGAAGCAAAATATTGAATACTCTGTGGGGTTAGGTTGTTAATCTAGTACATCGCTCTATGTGAAGCAGAGTGCGATTCACCTGAACCACAGGGGGTGTTGTTTCTTAAGAAACCATTCTTACAACCTTCCAAGTTACAGATAACAGTCTCGCAGCGTGCAACCCTTGAGCACCTCTAATATTCAGTAACACCTCTACTAAACTGGAAGTATGCTTAGATTATTTTTTTAAAGAGCTGGAGAGAAAGAACGGGTCCCAAAATTGTGATTAACTCCTCAGAAAGTTACTCTGTACGTTGCCCTGTTATTTTATAGGTTTATATCATTTTATTCTTCAATTGTGCGCGACTCATCGAAAAAGAGGTTTTGAGAGGCCAAATCTAAAAGAATTGAATTCTAGTTATCTTTCTCGCAGGTTTCAACGCAGAGATTAAACATAAAACATGAGCCATGATTTTATTTTCTCCTACATTAAATCAATCATTCCAGAAGCAATAAAACAGCATTGTAAACTGGGGTCAATATTCTCCTGTACATCAACGTTGATAGAGTCCAATATTCCATTAATTCTCACCATCCCAACTTCCTTGCAAATCACAAGTAAATCAAGGTGTTTCGGTTTGCTAATTCTGTCTCCTAGAAATAGCAGAAGATTTTCAATTGAGGACAAGCGTCTTTACAAAAAGAACGATACGATGTTCTAGATGCATTATACGCGATAAAAGAAAACTTGACAGATTTAGTTGGGGTCCTTTTTATCTGATATCTATTCAGTTCTTGGAGTTGCAATGACCTAGTCATTAGGGCAGCGGACTCGCGGTCATAGGATCGCGGTTTCGATTCCCAGATCAGGCGTTGTGAGTGTTTATTGAGTGAAAACAACTAAAAGCTCCACGAGGCTCCGGCAGTGGATGGTGGCGAACCTTGCTGTACTCTTTCACCACAACTTTCTCTCACTCTTACTTCCTGTTTCTGTTGTGCCTGTAATTCAAAGGGCCGGCCTTGTTACACTGTGTGACGCTGAATATCCCCTAGAACTACGTTAAGGGTACACGTGTCTGCGGAGTGCTCAGCCACTTGCACGTTAATTTCACGAGCAGGCTGTTCCGTTGATCGGATGAACTGGAACCCTCGATGTCGTAAGCGAAGGAGTGCCAACAACAACTCAGTTCTTATAACAAGACTAAAAAGAAATATAACGTATTACTTTCTGGAAGAGTGAATACAGAAATCACTTCAGATATATTTCCCCTTAAACATAAGAACCTTTAATTTCACTACAACTTTACAGACATAATTAACAAAGACCTCTAATTAATCTATTCCCCTCAACACCATATTTCCTAAGTTTATTTACTTTTGATACTGTTTACCATGTTCTTTCAGCCACGAAATATTATTCGGCTTGGTCCCTTATTAGATTGGTGTAATGGTGGAGATGAGGGAGCTTATCGTTTTGAAATCATTATACTGGCTGATGTCAACTAGTTCTTAGCCGAAAGGTCTTAGACAAAACTATCCTCTATTGCTTTAAACGATCCTATTTTTTCTAGTTTAAATAGATTACAGTTTGCAGAAAGCAGGTTACTGCATCCATTCTCAACGGAGACGGCTTTGCAATTCATCAATAATATTCTACTGAATATGTATCTCAGCATGTGTCACACAAATTCCATAGAACTACGTAGAGTTATTGCTACATGCATACATATTCTAGACGACATTTAAAATAAAATGTAATCATTTGTTATTAACGGATTACCAGCACGGTTCAACTATTGCGTTTAAAGGCATACTGTTTTTTTACCCGTCTTCTTGATTCGCAACTTTAACAACCTCATCTACTTCGGTTACAAATACTCTGCATTCTCTGCATTCTCCATCCACCTTAGACTGCCGTCTATGTTTCTTCCTCTTTTTGGTGTTGTCTTTTGTCATTTCTGCTATCTCTCACTACTCACTAGACTCGAAACGGTACAGTTTCTATCATTCTTTCGAAAACTGGCAATCATCAAAGACTTCCATACGATCTATGGTGTTGTTGTTGTTGTAGTTCTTGTTGATTACCATTACCTCTGGTGTTATCAGTCAAATGTAGCACAAAGTCGAATGAGTCCCATAATGAATTTGAACAAGATACGCCGTGCCTCAGCCCATTTGAAGCATTTCGATAGCCAATATAATGAGACTCAACACCTTGTTTGCTTTTTTTTTTTGTTCTTTTCATTTTGTATGAAAGTCAATTATCCATCAAACTCCTCTTGTCTGTAGAGAATTACACAATGACTAATAAAGTTTTAAATACAATATGACCTATTAATGTTTTCCTCCTGCGTCGAGGAATAAAAGACTAAGATTGAGAGTCAACAACGCCGAAATATATAAAGTGGGACCAACCACGTTTGAAGAAACATACTTCGTCTACAACTAATTTTAATAAATGAAATATGAGCTTAAACAGTTACTGTTGTACGCTGTTCTCTGTACACTCTTTCAAATATTCAGTAATTTATATCTCAGATGTATGAACTCACATAGCCATGTTTCACTTTAGGTCATAGTGGCAAGGAACAAATCAATATCGTACTCCAACAAAACATTCAAATAATCAATGTTTATATAAACTCAGTCAACTATGACGATACATCTCAAAGTCATAATATATCATTCGTAGCCGAAACTGGACACTTTTACTTTCTTCATCCAAAGCGAAATTATTCCACTGCTATAAACATATCACAAGTGGATTAGATTGTTAACGCAGACAATCATTAATTCTCTAGAATATTATTCTTTACTTATCATAATTACAGTAAAACGACTGATTTCTCAGATCATATATATATATATATATATATATATATATATATATATATATATATATATATATATATATATATATATATATATGTATAGTTATCGCCAGGCCAACATGGCAGTCCCAAAATTAGGACGAAAGCTGCCGTGAATTAGCTCCAAGAAGCCATCGCCTCTAGCTAGCTAGGTGACACACGAAGCCTGTGTCCTTTATAACCTTCGAACAGGGGAGGTTATAAAGGACACAGCCTTCGTGTGTCACATAGCTAGCCAGAGGCAATGGCTTCTTGGAGCTAATTCACGACAGCTTTCGTCCTAATTTTGGGACTGCCATGTTGGCTTGGCGATAACTATTAATTTCCAGTACCGCTGCCGTAGTCTCCTTTAGAGAGACTTAGAAATATTAATAACTATATATATATATATATATATATATATATATATATACTAGCAGAGCAACCCGGCGTTGCCCGGGAATGAGATTGTTGCTTATATACTGGAAGGAAAAAAGCAAAATATGCTGTATAGAAATCTGAGGACACTCTGTAGATGGACTCTCAAATGAATGATGACTGGGCACTTCTCATGAATTTGAAAATTGAAGATGCGCCAAAAAGCCTCATTGGTACTTGGAAACTTTTACGAAAATTAAAATGTGGATTGAATATCCTCACAAGAGTAATTGAAATAAATTGCGATTGTGGAACCACTCACGCACGCACGAAAGCACACACGCACACACACAGAGTATCACACATCAGATGAAATGGAAGTGTGTGTGTGTGTGTGTGTGTGTGACAGAGAGAGAGAGGTTTGTTGTCATGTATACGTACATGCATAAATATGCATACATCTTTGTGTGTGTGTGTGTGTGTGTGTGTGTGCGTGTGTATGAGAGAGAGAGAGAGAGAGAGAGAGAGAGAGAGAGAGAGAGAGAGTAAATCTATACTATATATAAAACAGAGATGTGTTTGTAATCGCTTTTCACGTGAAATCGACTTCACCAAATGCTTCCATACTTGTGATGCGTGAATAATTTGACCTCGGATAAATGTTAGGCTCTTCATTTGATTTTTTTAATTAAAAATAAATAATATTGCTTTATATTTAAGATTCACTTCTTTAAAAAGGTTCCTCAATGTCAACTTCCGGTATTGACGTTACAACGGCAAAAAGCTTCAGTCTCTATTTTGTGTGTGAGTGTGTGTGTGAGTGTGTATCAGAGAGAGAGAGAGAGTAAATATTACATACACACCGCTCTCTCACTCTGTCTCATACACATACACACGCACACACACACTCCTTGACTCACTCACACTTTGTCTCTGACAAGCACACACATACATAAATGTATACAAACATATTTACAAAGTCACACGTATGTATGCGCGTGCGTGCGTGTTTGTAAGAGACAGAGTGTGAGTGAGTCAAGGGCTGTGTTGTCATATGCATACATCCAAAGATGTATGTATATTTATGCATGTACGTATACATGACAACAAACCTCTCTCTCTCTCACTCACACTCTGTCTCTTACAAACACACACATACATAAATGTATACAAACATATTTACAAAGACACACGTGTGTATGCGTGCACGCATGCGTGCGTGCGTGGGGAGTTCCACAATCCCCATTTATTTCAATTACTCTTGTGAGGATATTCACGTAAATCATTTTTTCCATTTAATCCCCATTTTAATTTTCGTAAAAGTTTCCAAGTACCAATGAGGCTTTTTGGCACACCATCAATTTTCTCCATTCATGAGAGGCGCCCAGCCATCATTCATTTGAGAGTCCATCTACAGAATGTCCTCTCAAATTTCTATACATATTTTGCCTTTTTTTCTTCAAGTATATAAACAACAATTTCATTCCCGAGCAACGCCGGGTGCCTCTGCTAGTACTACATACACACCGCTCTCTCACTCGGTCTCACACACATACACACGCACACATACATCCAAAAATGATGGATGCATATGACAATACACCCCTTGACTCACTCACACTCTGTCTCTTACAAATACACACATCCATAAATATATACAAACATATTTAGAAAGACACACGTGTGTATGCGCGCGATCGCGTGTGTGCTGTGTGTGTGTGTGTGTGAGAGAGAGAGAGAGAGAGAGACAGACAGACAGACAGACAGACAGACAGAGACAGAGACAGAGACAGACAGAGCCAGTGAAGGGATGTCAAGAATCGTATAAATAAAAGCACGTTAAAAACTATCTTGTACGGAATATTTAACTTTATGAACTTTGTAAATATGTGTTTCAGTAATTGATCGTAGTTGTTTACAGAAAGCGAACATTAAAAGTAGAGAGTGAGAGACGTCGCCGTTTTTTCACGTCCGTACCGGAAGTTGACATTGAGAAACCTTTTTAAAGAAGTGAATCTTAAATATAAAGCAATATTATTTACTTTTAATTAGAGATAAAAAAAATCAAATGAAGAGCCTAAGATTTATCCGAGGTCAAATTATTCATGTATGACAAGTATGGAAGTAAATAGTGAAGCCGTTTTCACGTGATAAGCGATTACACACATATCTCTGTTTTATATATAGTATAGATGAAATAGTGGCACAACAAGGTACTATTTTTTGCTAGAAATAGCAGTCGATAACCGTTTGATCCCGGGTAAGGTTTCATTGAATATTTAGAGGCAGAGATGTGTGCGGACGGCGAATATAGAAAAAAAACATTTTCGTCTTACATCTAGGGAGGATGCCTAGTACTCGAACCTTGTACTCGAGTTTCGAACTTTTCAGAATACGTCTGTTAGCGTAAAACTGTTTCGCTCTCTTACCTGGCGTCAAACGGTTATCGACTGCTATTTCTTGCAAAAAATGGTACCTTTTTGTGCCATCATTTCCTATTTATAATAATTCTTCTTTAACTGTGCTTAATTTTGCTGGAAAATATTATTATTATAATGTTTATAATTCATATATATATATATATATATATATATATTCCCTGCCGTATATATATATATATATATATATATATATATATATATATATATATATATATATATATATATATATATATATATATATATATATATAAATATATATATATATATATATATATATATATATATATATATATATATATATATATATATATATATATGAATTATAAATATATAAATATATATAAATATATATATATATATATATATATATATATATATATATATATATATATATATATATATATATATATATATATATATGAATTATAAACATATACATTTATAAATTTAACGTTTCGAGCCTACGCACTTCCACAGAAAGGAACACAGTTAGAAATAAGGAGAGATAAAAAAAGGAATGTGTAGTGCCCAGTGATCTATCATGGTGAATCATGACGAATTTATATATAAAAATTTTTCTCTGGTGACGGAATATCCTATACTCGGGAATATGTCAGAAACAGCCGTAAGATTTTGAATTTCTTCGTCTGATAATATTGCATATGACTTCAGATGTTTGCCTTGCTTTCATGTTTACTGTTCTGCTTAACAATTATATATATATATATATATATATATATATATATATATATATATATATATATATATATATATATATATATATGCGTGTATGTGTGTATGTGCGTGTGCGTGTGTTTTTGTGTATATGTGTGCGCGCACACGTGCGTGTATGTGTGTGATATTTGTGAAAAACCTATGAGAATGTAAATTAATGTGAATGATTATCTTATAAATACTTTAACTTTTAGAATGAGAAAGTTTAGTACGGAATTTACTGAGCGCGGCTGTTTGTTAAGAAATTTGCTTCCCAACCACATGGTTGTGAGATCAACTCCACAGTGTAGACCTTTCGTCACGTGTCTTTTACCATAGCTCCGGGACGACCAAAGCTTTGTAAGTGGATTTGGAAAAACGAAAGGGAAAAAATATTTTATATGTATATGCTGATGGTGAATATATGCTGAGGGTGCCATATAGGTGGAATTTATTGAATACCAAAATAATATTTTGGTGCAGTTAATAGTGTAAAAGATGGAAGGATATTGATAACTATCTCGATTTCAAACAGGGAGATTGCAATTTCTTGACCATATCGGGTATTGGAACAACTATTAAGAATGGACAAGTAAATCAGTCGGTTTAAAGAATGAAATGTAAAACAACGAAAGATGAAAAACTGAAGATATGAAGAATTACGAGCAGGAAGAAGAAAGAATGGATGATGTCCTTTTTGTTTTTACCTGAAGAAAGCACATAAAGAAAGAGACAAGATGGCGATTAATGAAATGAATATGTTATAGAGGTGGGAATTAAGATGCTATACAGTTATGTGTGTGTGTTAGGAAGGTGTGAATGGATACAAAAATGGTTCTTATAAAATGCCTTTCGTTCCAAGAACCTTTATTATAAGCAAAAAGAATAAACATAGAAATAGCTACACACACACACACACACACACACACGCGCACACACACACACACACACACACACACACACACACACACACACACACACACACACACGTTCGCATCACATCGCTCGGTTTAACACTGGCGACGAAGAATATCTGCGGTCGTTCAACCTTCTGGCATTTCAGAATAATCTATCTCTCTAAAATCACACGCTACCGTCATAAAGAAAGCCAATATATATCAGTCCAGGTTAATATAGATTTGGTTAAACTAAACCTTTGGAATTAAGACGATGGTCATGGGTGGAATCACTTTGACTAAAACTTATTCGTTTCTGAAATTATATGGATCTAAAGTTTTTTCATGTGTGGCTTTAGTAGTGTTGCCCTGCTACTCTCAATGGAACGAGGTTCGTAGCTGTGAGTTATCGCCAACTTGCCTCTAATATCGCTCGATTTACCCCTGTAAACAATTTAATGAACACACGCCCAGGTATTACACAACCATCTTCTCCGTCCATACCTTATGGTGATTAAATTTAGTTGAGTCAGTGTAGTAATAAAATGTGTATCTACTGTTGCATCCTCAACAGCTAAATGGTCCACTGAAACCGTCCTCTTAGGCATCTGTCTCTTTCTGTTTCTACTTCTCTCTCTCTCTCTCTCTCTCTCTCACTCTATCTATCTATCTATCTATCTATCTATCTATCTATCTATCTATCTCTCTATCTCTCTATCTGTCTATCTATCTATCTATCTATCTATCTATCTATGTGGTTAACCTCAAAACACCCTTTCCTCACACCAAAAGGATTAGGAGAATGAAAATTATATGGTATAACCCACCTTTTCACCTAGACGTTTCTACCAACGTAGCTTGGGGTTTCCTGCTGCTAATTAAGAAACAATTCCCCAGAGGCCTTATGTATTCCAAACTCGTCAATGCCATAATGTCAAAGTGAGCTACTCCTGCTTAGACTACATCGCATCTAACATAGCATGCATCAACAGACGTTAAAAATGAACCTACACGACCTGCAGCCCCAACCTGCAACTTCCGAAAGCACGTCATGTACTCTCTAGGAGCATCTTGTCTTTCAAGGACTGTAGTATGCAGATTCACCCTTACACAATCCGATGGCATTACTAGGCACTATACAGGTATGACAGCTAATGATTTCAAGGGACGATACTCCCAACATATGCACTCATACGGATCCAGGGACAGAGAGGACTCTACTTCCCTGTCTCACTTTTACCGGAGACTCTGTGATCTTCGAGATGAAATACCCAGCATCAAGTAGGCTATTGTCGACAGAGCGCAATCATATTCACCCGGCTCCCCAGCTGCCAGCTCTGCCTCCGCGAAAGACTGCATCTCCTTCTACACCCAGCAGTATCCATCAACAAGAAATACGATTTATCGTATTGTTGTCACCAGTCATATGCCCTTCTGGCAAATTTCAGGCTTCTGACTGCCGACAACCGTAGAATACAAATATCAGTTAAATCCTCATGTATGACAGGTAAATCCAACAACCCTTGTGTAGAATTTTAAGAAATTCAGAGTATTAACAACAATCAACAATATGTATGATGGAGAAAATCATATGCTATATATATATATATATATATATATATATATATATATATATATATATATATATATATATATATAAACAATTACATATATATATATGCTAATATAATTAATATATAAATATATGCATATGTACATATATATGTACATACCTACATATATATGTATATATACATGCATATATGGGTAAAAGACATAAAAAGGACACAATGAGAAACGAAAACATAAAATACAAAAACAGAAAAACTTGCACAACGAAAAAACACAAACAGGGAAACGAGACATGCAACATAAAGAATATTCCCTTCATCAGTTGTCCCCGTTTTATCTATTCCGCGTTTCGAAGTTAAGGACAATATGCGATTTCGTTAAAACAGTCCTTCCCGCAAAGCAAATGAAATAGAATTTGGGATTTTTTGCGTAGCGTGAAAGTAGTAACAAAAACAGGACAGTGAGAACAAAACAGTAAAAACGAACACTAAGGGCTGTTAAGCCAAGACGATGTGAAGTTATGGAAACTGGAAAAGCGAGCTTTGAGAAGAGACCGAAAAAGCACGTCTTGTTTTTAGGAAGGAAGTGGCAGAAATGAAGATGGATGGCTTTTCGTCACGTGTGAGAAACGAGAGAATCAAGGAGGAAGAGTGAAAGAGAGAGAGACGAAACGGTGAAGGGCGAGGAGAAGAATAGGGAAAGGGTGGGAGAGAAAAACAGAAAGGAAGAAGAACAAGAAAGGGAGATAGATAGACAGAGAAGAGATAGAATAAGAGTGCGCATCGTAATTATTAAGATAAAACATACTTCGAAAAGGATGCGTGGCATTCGATCATAAATAATATAAATAATATACAAATATATGCATATATACATATATATATATGTACATACATATATATGTACATATACATGCGTATATGGGTAAATGACATTAAAAGAAACGTAGACAGTGAGAAACGAACACAAAAAACAAAGACAATTCATACACACACATACACACACTAAAGGAATTAAGATTATAATATAATGGTTTCAAATTTTGGCACAAGGTAAACAATTTTGAAGGGCGTGGGTTGTCAAATACATCGACCTCAGTGCACAATTGGTACTTGTCTTATCGACCTCGAAAGGATGATAGGCAAAGTCGACCCCATTGGAATTTGATCTCAGAACGTCAAGATGGACAAAATACCGCTAAGCGTTTTCCCCGCTGTGCTAACGATTCCGGCAGTACGCCCCACCTGTGATTAAATCTATTATATATTATAGCAACAGCCTGGGTTTCAGGGGAACACAGCTTTGTAATATTCTCCCAAAGAGCCTGAGGAACCTGCACAAAGTGGATATTTGAGTTTTCAAATCAAGGCTGGACCTCTTCCTATCGAGAGTCCCCGATTAACTTACCTAACGGCAAGAGCTGCAAATGAGGGTAGCTACATCAAACTCCATTCTTCACCAAGTGCCACATACTAGAGGAGGCTCTCAGTAAAAGCAGTATAGTAAAATTTGCGGTGCTCCAGCATGGCCACAGCTCTAAACTGAAACTACGGAAGAAAAAGAAAATTATTATAATTAATCATATATACAACTCTTGATAATCTCGATGGATAATTAAAAGAATAAAAATTATAGATAAGAATTCTACGTGATGTTTAATCGAAGCTTAGATACTAATTAAATTACTTAACTCACTATATTACGCACTTGAATAGAAATTAACCTTATTATATAATAATTAATTAAAATATTATTATAATTTATAATTGAAGTATATAAATTTCTATTAAGCATTACGTAGAATTATTCTTCATTTTTTATTCTTTAGTTATCTATTAAGCATAACATAGAATTCTTATCTAGAGTTTTGTTCTTTAGATATCCAGTGACGTCATCAAATTTGGTAGATAAATATACTGGTTTACTACCTTAGGTTTCTTGTTTTCTTCAATAGATTTCAAATTGACAAAAAAATATGGAATTAGTATGGTATTTTATATTTTATTTATAAACTAATTTAGTTATTCAATGACGTCGCTTTTTGTTGAATGAATGAATGAATGAATGTCTAAAGTTAAATTCGGTTTGGCTTTTTGATTTTGTTAGCGTTTTATTCAGATGTTCAGTTAGAATTTCTCCAATTCGGATTACCTTGATAATGTTACGTATATATTATTATTAATTTTAATAATATTATATATGTATGTATATATATATATATATATATATATATATATATATATATATATATATATATATATATATATACTAATATATACTTTTGTTATTTACACCACCTGTCCTCGTCTGTTGTTATTTTTTGTATATTCTCCCATATATATATATATATATATATCTGTATGTGTGTGTGTGTGTGTGTGTATGTGAGTGCGTGTATATATGAATATATATACGTATGCATATGTTAATGCAATTGAAACAGTTGTATAAAACTAAGTAAATATAATAACATTTCAAAATTTGGGTTTACTTTGGGTACCCCCATATATATATACGATGGGCTTCTTTCAGTTTCTGTCTACCAAAACCACTCACGAGGCTTTGGTTGGCCCGAATTTCTAGTAGAATAAGCTTGCCCAATGTGTTACGTAGTGGGATATATATATAGGGAGAGAGAGAGAGAGAGAGAGAGAGAGAGAGAGAGAGAGAGAGAGAGAGAGAGAGTGAGAGAGAGAGAGAGGGGGGAGAGATAAGTATACATACATACACACACTCACACACAGATATATGTTAATTCCTATTTATGCTTGCATATATAGAAAGTATACCGAAATATTCATATATAAACAATGTCGAAACACAGTATAGCATAGATAACGGATAAAACAGCATCTGAGTGATAGCTATTGAATGCAGAGTTCAGGATATGTAGGAAGAAGATGCCCCCATAAAAATTCCCCACATAAAACTAATTATATATTGATTCTCAATTTTGTCCTCTGCGTACAGGAGCATCTCATATACATATGTGGGTGTGTTTGTTTGTATTGTAGTGTCACAGGCGTAGTCTGCGATATATCAAACTGAACTCTAATGTATACAGAGAAATGTGATCGGTAAATTTATAAGAACTTCTGTCATACCTTTTAATTCTCATTTGTGAAAGATATATGTTACATTTGCTGTTTCCTGTCCAGATCCAGAAATCCATTTTGTCCTAATCCTAACACTACGGCTATTTACAGAATTGTTTTCAACTTCGCGCTAAGAGTGAATTGCTATATGGAAATTGGAATAACGATAGCATTTATCTTCGAATGAAAATTGGGAAATGCATTTTGCTTAGATTAAATGTATACGTATACACGCATGCATTAATATATCAAATAAATTACTCAAACGAAATCCATGATAGATTTCTCCAGATTATTTATTATTTCGCTCCTTTCGTTTCTAAAATATTTTCAGATGGCCTATGTCATATGAGTATGATACGAGGTGGTATCAAAACGTTCTGGGACTAGTTCTAAAGCTCGCCAACAAATTGACAACACACGGTTGCATGCGCAGTGAGAACTAGCAGATGCCATCATGTGGCAGTGTTTACTTTGCAAGTTGTGACATTTGTGTTTTTGTGATCACTTATAGGCTGTAGTCTGCGATTTTGTGATGGATAGAAAGTTGGAACAAAGAGTCAAAGTTAAATTTTGCTTTAAACTTGGGAAGTCTGCTACGGCAAGACTACGGTAACGGGACAGTTGGTCGTACGAAATGTTTCAAGTGTTACGGGCGCTTCAAAAGCGGGCAAACGTTCCTGGAAGATAATGAGCGATCTGGAGGACTTGCCGCGAGCGTTGCCCCCAGAAATATGGGGAACATCCATCAGCTTGTGCATGGGGTTGTCGGAGGACAATGAATGACGTTGCTAATGGTGTTGGTCTGTTGTATAGGTCCGTGCAGACAATCCTAACGTCTGAAGTGAACACGTCACATGCCTCTGTCAAGTTTGTCCCTCGCCTCATGAGCAATGACCAGAAAAATATTGAATCGAAGACTGAAAATCTCCGTCAACATGTCACTGATAATCCATTCTTCATGTCGAAGATCATCCCCGGTGACGAGTGTTGAGACTCTAAGACGAAGCAGCAGTCGTCACATTGGAAGAGTCTTATTTTCATATCAAAAACGGTACGATAGAGCCGTAGTCTCTAAAGAAGAGCATGCTCATCGTTTTTGTTTTTTTCGACATTCAGGATATTGTGCAACGAGAATCCATCTCCCAGGACCAGAATGTAAATCGAGAGTCCCTTTGCAAACTTTCGGAAACGTTTGAGAGGGGACATTCGGTAAAAGCGACCGGATCCGTGGTGAACAAATAAGTGGATTCTTCTCGGCGATAAATCTCCCTTTCACCGAGATCCCCTCATTCATGAGCTTCTCAACAATAATAATATGGTATTGCTTCTGCAGCCGCTCTATTCGCCAAATTTAGCACCTGCAGACTTCGATTTCTTCTACAAGATGAAAATGCAGGTCAATGGTCAGCGTTTAAACACTTGTCGAGATCAGGAGCAAATCGCAGAATCTCCTCGACTCCCTTATGGAAAAAGACTTCCAGACGGGACTCCAAAAGAGTCAGAGACGCTGGGATCGTTGTATTGCTGCACAATGTGACTATTTCGAACGAGATTATGTTAAAACTTAGGTAAATAAAGTAAATGAGTAAATTAAAGTAAATGAGTTCGTTAAAGTACGTCAATTGTTCATTTACATATTTATTTATCTAAAATTTTCGTTGCAACCTTTTCAATACTTGTTGAAAGTGGACATCTACTGAAAAGGTTGCAAGACGCAATGAAAATTTTAGAAATATGAATAAATAAATGAATGGAAATTTTACCAGTGAGTGTGTTAAAGGCACTGAAAGAGAATGGCTCTACTCAGACACAACAGTATATATATGTGTGTGTGTGTGTGAGAGTGCGTGCGTGTGTGTGTGTGGGGGGTGTTCCTTTATTCTTTTATTTGTTTCAGTCATTTGGCTGCGGGAATGCTAGAGCACTGTTTTTAGTCGAACAAATCGAACCGAGGTCTTATTCTTTGTAAGCCTAGTACTTATTTTGTCGGTCACTTTTGCCGAACTGCTAAGTTACGGGGACGTAAGCACACCAACATCGGATGTCAAGTGATGCTGGTGGAGAGGATAAACACAGTCACAGAAACATATACAGGCATATGTGTATATAAACAACAGGCTTCTTTCAGTTTCCGTTTACCAAATCCACTCACAAGGCTTTGGTCGACCCGGGGCTATGGTCGAAAGTACATGTCCAAGGTGCCACCCAGTGGGACTGAAGCCGAAACCATGTGGCTGGGAAGCAAGCTTCTTACCACACAGCCACGCCTGCACCCATATATATATATATATATATATATATATATATATATACCGGAGTAAGCACATAAATGTGTAATAAGGTGGAAAAAAGAGTACTCAAATACCAGAGGTAGAGTAATATGCTTTATTTAAAAGCACCAGAAATATAACAAAAAACTGTTCTTTGTTATATTTCTGCTGCTTTTAAATAAAGTTTATATATATAACTGAGTAAATAATAAATAGTATACATATATATGTCTCTGCGTGTGTATATATGTGTATATAGGAAAACTTGAGCAAATATAACGTGTACGCCTCCGCAAAATTAAGAATTTAGATGAACAATCAATGCGTGTTTGTGTCCGTGCGCACGTGTGTTTTTGTGTCACATGTTTGCTACTTCTGACTAGCGTCAAGTCGAATCTGCAGAGTTTTCATCATCAGATCGCCTAATTACGTAATAAATTATATTGGGGTAAAAGAAAATAACGGACTAACTAGTCATTACAGTGCTACCAGCGTGATAAGTAAAGAGGTCTATTTTAACGTCTTGTTTTAATACGCTAGCTCTTGTATTTTCATACGTACACAAATTCAGTTTATGCTCAAATTGGTGGTATTTTTAGTTAAATTAAATGGGATGGGCCGATTTGCATATGTAACACATTCTTGGCAGCTACTTCGATTAAATAAGAAATCATTGGATATTTGAATAAGGAATGTTATGGAGATGAAAGTAAAGAGTTAACACCAATTAATTATTATTCAAATTAGCTGCTGAGAAAGTGTTATAATGTAAATTTCTCCATCCAGTTCTTTATAATCTTCAATGTGAGGTGCTTTATAAGCAGTTTGTGAATAGTTAAGGAAGCTGCATACATACGAAACAGGAGATAGATTTGAAATCAAGAAGTGGAGTCCTTCCTTGACAATCCGCGAATATATTGTGTGTGTATAGGTGTAATGTAGTGAATCGCTGTAGCATAGTGTTGTTTAAGAATCTATGAAAGTGTTGTATACTATATTCTAGCATACTACATCTAACAAATGTTGTATAATACCTTAGCAGTTTCATTATATATATATATATATATATATATATATATATATATATATATATATATATACGCATTTATATACATATATCTATCTGCCTATCCATATGTATATTATTATTATGTTATTCCTAAAACAAGGTTCACACACAAAGACATATATATATATATATATATATATATATATATATATATATATATATATATATATATATATGTGTGTGTGTGTGTGTGTGTGTGTGTGTGTGTGTGTGTGTGTGTGTGTGTGTGTGTGTGTCTGTGTGTATGTATGTAGGTATGTATGTATATAGCGTGTGAATATGTGTCTGCAACTAAACATTAATCTTGAAATGAAAGAATATCTGTGAACACTTACTGTCAACAGCACTACATTGTCTTCTCATTGTCTCCGTTGAGTTGTATATTGGATTTAGTATCCCCAACAGTGAAAAAATTACCAACACGCCAATTCAAATCAGATTAAACACTTTTCGTTAGATAATTTCCAGTTTGAAGCCGAGGTACTTTTGAAGATTTTAAGACAGAATCTTAAGAAATGCAGTCAAATTTCTTCAGTAACACGGTACTGTAATCAGATGATTACACATTCTCTTACAAAATATCAGTAAATTGCTGCGGAGTAGTTATTTCACTTCATTCTATGCGTCATGAAAGAACTTGGCGCATTTATACGTACGCAAAACTTACTATCATAAAAAGGTTCATTTACTCACAGAAACATACAAAAGCACTCACATGCACAGACACACACTCACACGTACACACACATACAGACAAACACGCACACACACACAACATACACACATATAGAGGCATACGTGAGGGTGTGTGGTGAGAGGTCTCGCAACTGCACCAGTCCAATAATGAAGAAAAAGAAACATTGGAATAGGAAAACTATCTGGTTCACAACCCCCTACTCACCCGAGGTGACCTTTAATATAGGCAAGTATTTCTTAGCACTAGTAGATAGCCATTTACCAGTCAACCATAGTTACAGAAAGCTCTTCAACAGACATAACTTAAAAATTAGTTTCAGCTCAACTACTAATTTTAAAAATATAATCGCACACAACACACTAAAACCACAATATGAAACTAGCTGTTCATGCAGCGATAAAAATTTACGCCCGCTAAATGGAGCTTGCATGTCCGAGACCATCATTTATGAAGCCACCGTGGACTCTATACCCTCTAAGGACACAGTTTCAACGAAGAAATACGTGGGTCTTACAGAGGGTAATTTCAAGGCCAGGTTCAATAATCACACCTTCAACTTCAGGCACTGGAATAAAAGGAAGCCGACCAAATTATCCAGTCATATATGATCCTTAAAAGATAAAGGTGTCAGATACAATATCCATTGGAAGATCTTAGCCAAGTGTAAGCCCTACACCAACAGCAGTGGAAAGTGCGGTCTTTGTGATATGGAAAGATGGCTCATCTGGAAAAGCAGCTTAAAACTTGTCACATGTGTAAATTCAAGAACTGAACTTTTCGGATCATTTCCACATGTGGCTAAATATTTGTTACGTTTTTGGTCCCCCCGAGATTACAGATAGGACTTGCTTTCTATATTGTGTCCAAGTACAAGCTTTTTATCTCTCTATACTTTTTACTTATATTCCTTATATGTTTTTTAGTTATATTTCTTATATATTTTTTATATATTTTTTACACATTTATAGAGATATTGTTTTATTGTTTTATTGCTCATATATTTTTTAGACATACTTTTTCTGTATTCTACCTTCCACCCAGCATTTTTCCTCTACGTATATAGACGTGTATATGGTATTTTTTGTGCGCATGTGGATGTGTGCGTGTGTGCGGGTATGTGCGTATATAGACGAGTGTGTGTGTGTGCATACACGCGAGTATGTGCGTATATAGATGTGGTTTACTCTTATTGCTTATTTTTTACACTTTTTTACACACTTTTCTGTATTTTGCCTTTAGCCCTGTTTTTTCTTGTGCATGTGCGTATATAGACGTGTGTATGAATGTTTATTTGTGTGCATGTGTGTGTGTGTATGCAAGCGCGTATGCGGGTATGTATATATTTTTGGGCGAATGTGTGGGTGAGCATGTCTGTGTTTCAAGTGAGCGTGGATGAGTATATACATATAGGAGCATGTACGTGGGGTGCGCGCGCGCATATGTTTGTATGGACACGAGCACATTTTTACTCCCTTACCTTTACTCACTTCCCTTACTTAGCGGTCATTCTAATAGCACTTTTTTTTAATAACGGTCAACCACACGGTAATTTCCCTTTGTTTAACAATCATTTTCATAGCCCTTCTTTCGATTGTCCGATAACTGAAGAGATGCCGGCGTGGGTTTCCGCCGAGACGTCCGCAACTTCGAGTTTTATCATGGCTACCGAATAATTGTCACATATCATATTTACACACACACACACACACACACACACACACACACACACATATATATATATATATATATATATATATATATATATATATATATATGTATATATATATATATATATATATATATATATATATATATATATATATATATATATATATATATATATATATATATATATATGTATATGTATATGTATATTTTTGTATATGTTTCTATATATAAGAGAAAGAGAGAGTGAAAATGTGAGGGAGAAAGAGATGTGGGAGATTTATGGGCCTGCTGACGAAACACCTCAGCTTATTCTTCAACAAAATCGATTCCGGGTTGATTAAAACCAGCTATTTCTTTGGTTATCGCTTAGTGGATGCCATTGAATACTGGACGGCGAAAGAGAAGGACAGACAACGCTCAAACCCCAGCAACTAACCTTGACTAACTACTCTCGCTCAAAATCTCAGACATTGTCTTATGCAGACAAAAAACACATAAGGCATGAATATGTGCGTGCACATACCTATACGTGTGTGTGTGTGTGTGCGTGTGTGTGTGTGTGTGTGCCTGTGTGTGTATTGAAATGCATATACGTAGAATAACTGAAGCAAAATGCAGCCAAGGAAAAACGTCAGAGAGTGCAGCGATTAAAATTACATAAAGCACATAAGTGTATTACTTGAATCGAAAACAAGCCAATCATAGAATGAAGAAAACCCATCAGAAATCTTTTAAGGCATGTCAGAAAGTGGATTGTACTGACCTGCATAGTAACACTAACAGCATATTGAAAAGAGAAGTCTATTCAATTTAAACGCTTTCTTAATATGTTGAATTTGAAGCATGTGTCTCAGCAAATTAGTTGCTAACGAGCTGTGGGACTTACAATTTCTGTTGCTAACGTAAAAGTTATTAACTTTACGACCTCAACTGTTATATTGGTCATGCAAGTTTCACAATCACCTACCGGTTCCCCATGCAGCGGCAAACCAGCAATTGCAATGTTTATACAGATGATAAAACTAGCTAAGAAAACATTACAGACAACACAACTATTGTTCCATGATCTCTGGGGACCAGCTGTTGTAGCTTTATTGCTTACATGTGATGTAAAATTTACTGACTTCAGCTTCGAGAAATAAATAGTTCAGGAATATATTCTATTTATTAAATATTTCAACTGAAACGGCATTTCTATAAAGTTACCAAATTGCAACTAGTTAAGCGGAAGAAGGTTCCAAACAACAATCAATTATGATGGCTTCCAAGAGGCGGTTGTTGATAGATATTACAAATTAAATTTGAGAAACAATAGTAAAACTAAAATCAAACACTTCCTAGCGTAAAGAAGTGTACATGTAAAGAAAAGAGTGCAGGATGTATAAATAAAATATGTTTGTTTGCACAAATAGTATGTTCAGATTCTTCACTTGAATATTAAATTTGCAACAGGTTAAAATGTGAAAAATTAATAGAAAAAAAAGAACAATCTTTTTTCCGGTACTGCAAAATAACTGAATTAAAAAAATACTTTCTTATTTCTTTATTGCCCACAAGGAGCTAAACATACAGGGGACAAACGAGGACAGACAAAGTGATTAAGTCGATTACATCGACCCCAGTGCGTAACTGGTACTTAATTTATCGACCCCGAAAGGATAAAAGGCAAAGTCGACCTTGGCGGATTTTGAACTCAGAACGTAACGGTAGACGACATACTGATAAGCATTTCGTCCGACGTGCTAACGTTTCTGCCAGCTCGCCATACTTTCTCTAAAAAGAAAAGCCGTTGGAAAACAGATTATAGCAGCGACTCCATCAAAGAAAATCTAAATAAGGAATTCGGACAATGGATAACTAAATTACAACAGGTATATAGTCCATTTTTTTGTATTATAGTGTATTGTTGTACCATTCAAAACTTTTCATTTTGTTCAAAGATCAATTATAGTGTCATAAATATCATATACAAGATCTATTTGTTAAATGTAAACTACGCGTATAAAAGAAAGTGTTTGAATAAGTGTTCGCAATAAGTGGCCAATATAAATTTGATCGACCAACAACGCTGTCAAAAATGAAAAAGTAACCTGCTTAGATAGTGACAAATAGTGTCAAGAGAGCCCGTTATGATGCGTGCTGCAACGATATGATAACTGATAGGGATCCTTAGTCATGTGACGTGCAAATCAAAATTGCTTCTTTTAATCGTTTATATCTGAGTTTAATATTGATATTTCAAAGATTATGAGAACCTACTGCGTATGGTACCAATCTGTCTCTCTTTCTCTCTCTCTCTCTCTCTCTCTCTCTCTCTCTCTCTCTTTCTTTCTCTCTCTCTCTCTATCTATCTATCTATCTATCTCCCACTCACACACACACACAATATATATATATATATATATATATATATATATATATATATATATGTGTGTGTGTGTGACTGTGTGTGTGTGTGTGTGTGTGTCTGTGTGTATGAATCAATGTGTGTGTGTGTGATATTTGGGGTGAGGTGTCTCGCTTGTCTATGACGTTCAGATGTTTTAACAACCACCACTTTGATAATGTCACATCTATCGCGTCATTGTACACTTCCGGCAAAGAACGCACAGCGCATATATAGAGAATGTGTGCTTCATAATGTCTACAACACTAGCGCTGCTTCTATATCATGTTTGAATTCATTCTTACATATGCATCGTCAGGTCACACCAGTAAAGTGTTATTACACTATTTGTATATAGTGAAGTACTGGCAATCCAGTTCCTCTCCGATTCGGTTCAGGTACGTGATGTTGATAAGCCACAAAAGTGGAGCAACGTCGATGTCCGTTACTCCTGAATGGGATTTGTCTCACCTGTTCATAACATTCAGGTATTTTAACAGTCGGTGCCTTGATGGAGCAATTTCCACCACGCTATTTGCAGCATACCGGCGAACAAGCAAAACACATGTACTGAGTGTGTGTTCGATATTATATACATACATACATACATACATATCTATATATATATATATGTGTGTGTGTGTGTATGTGTGTGTTTGTATACCAAGGGTATGAAAAGTACTGGTGTCTGGAAGATCCAAAACGTATAGGGTAGACGCAAAGTAAGTGCTATAGATAGACAATGGTTAAGTTCCAGGCTCGATAATGATACGAGTGAGGAGTTCAACGTGGGTCCTGTATTAGCATGCAGAATATTAAAAAAAACTAAGGCAGTAAATAGATTTCATAACAGTTCTATATTTAAGAAATGAGGGATTATGTACATTATTTACATTATTTACATTTGACGGATATTTGTCTTCATCTTGTTTGTTGTTAACACAAGGTTTCGGCTGATATACCTTGATATACTTAGCTTCGAACTTTTCCCCAAGACAGCTGATGAAGGCTGGAGGGTATATCAGCCGAAAGGTTGTGTTAACAACAAACAAGATGAGGACAAATATCGGTCAATTGTAAATAACGTAAATAATATAGATTTCATAACATTTATGAAGAAAAGGTCTCTATGTGTGTATGTGTGTTTGTGTGTAGTATAATGTTATTAATGTAGTGTATGATATGATTCCACGTCATTTTTATATATATATATCATAATTTATAGTTTCATTAAAACAGATTTATGCTGTTTCGCTTAAAGACATATGAATATGGACGTCAGTCGCTGAATATCTGCTTAAATTATAGCCAGTAGATTCATGATTTAAATACATCGAATCGACATTTCAGATTTCTTTGTAAATTCATCTGCCCATCTTTTGGCTGGTCTTCAACAATAAACAATTCGATCCACTGCACCTGTCTCATACATTTTGCATCACCCGTTGTCTTACAGTTTCATTCTAGGATAGCATGTTACTGTACACATAATAATAAATTATGAATATAATCATGCGTCACGTGCACTCTTGAAAACTATTCCTCTTGAACAGATTGAACTCATAGATTGAGTTGTTGTATAGCAAGAAAAATCGTATATACTATGTATATTTTTGTCGGTGGCACTCCAGCATGGTAGCAGTCAAATGACAATAACGAGTAAGGAGCATATATACTTATATATGTATATATATATATATTATTTTATTCTTTTATTTGTTTCAGTCGTTTGACTGCGGTCAACTGAAATAGAAATATCAAACCTTGCTGCTAACTCACACGTAGTTTGAGATGTCTCCGCTTCCATTCCAGATCATCATTATCCAACTTGGTCTCATGTCTACCACGGGGCTGATCTTCATGAGTAAAGTCACCAGATTGGAATTTCTCAAACATCGACGTGCATTGCGCTCATTCGCCAGAACGTCACCAAGCACCTCATTGATGTTTCGAGCTATCTGGGATGCACTAGTCCATGATGGAACTGATATTCATAAACAACACGAATGTTTTATCTATCCACGGGTTCACAGAAGCTGATTTGCAACAGAAACCTCACAATATAATCAGACACCACGAATTACATTTCGAAAAGTGCATTTCAATGTTGTAAAATAAAGAAGTGTTAGGATAAAACATTAGAGTTAACTACTTTCAAACTTGGAGCATAAGAGAATCGGACATTTCATTATTAATGATATTTATGTGGTAAATCTTCAACAAGGGGAAGAGCACTCGATCAGCTAAGAGAGTAGAGGAATTATAATGTATATTATAAAATACTTTTTTCCAGAATCATTTACAGAAATCTTTCTCTTACTGGTTTCAACGCAGTGGTGAGGTCATGCTATTGCACCACTTTTAGTGACCAGTTTTTGGTAAAATAGCAACTTGCACAGAGCTGCTCTTTTTTGCATCTCCTGCCACGATGTGGGCTCATCTGGTATCTCAGACAGAAATCTGTCTTGAAAACTTCCACATCAACACCACATAGATCTCTACGGTTGCCTGGCAGGATGTTGAACAATTGCGGGCCCTTGAAATCGAGACTATTGCAGTACTGTCTTCTTCTTTCTGATGGGGAAGACGGGATCTTCAGTAAGGTGCTGTGCCGTTAAGTTTGAGGATTGGTATATCTGTCAGTTCCAAAACTGGTACCTAAAACATCTGAGATCTTCCAAAAATATATCACTGCATATCTCTCTTGTCTTCTCTCCAGAGAATAGAGAGTCAGCTCCTTTAGCCCCTTACAGTAGCCCATATTTTGCATTGAGTCAATCATTTTTGTTTATTGGCGATGGATTGCTTCGAGTTCCACAGTCTCTTTCACACTATCTGGGGAACATATCTGGAAGCAGTAGTCCAAGAACGAAAGTCTTCCATAGGTGTAGCAAGGCCTCTCTTATCCTGGATTCTTCGGAAAAAACAAAATTGTTGAAAAAATCTTCGATATTTATCCAGTCTTAATTCTAAGATATTTAAAATGAGCTTCTACGAAAGATCGCCACATGAAGTAAAATATCAAAGTATGGCAATACTTTTGTTACTGTTCAGTATCATAATTCATTTGTCTTCATTGCCAGGATGTTTACAGAATCATTTTAAGAAAATCACGTTTATTTCTTAAAGCTTATGAACTTGAAAATATGTTTATTAGTTTACCTGGGTACCTACTAATGAAAATCTTTTGAAAATGTAATTGTTCTAAAGCTTTTCTCTTCTACTTTGTCAATGATCAACTGAAAATTTAATATACTTCTAATCCCATTTCCTACCGAAGATTATGTTGTTTACAAATTTTCATGATAAATAAATATATATATATACACATATATGTATGTATACATATATATATACATACATATATACTCATATATATATATATATACATATATACATATATACGTGTATATATGAATATACATATATGCATGTGTATGTAAATATGTATATATATATATATATATACACACACACACACACACACACATATATATATATATATATATATATATATATATATATATATATATATATATATACACATACATATGTCTGTGTAAGTATATACACATGTTACATGTGCATATATGCAATATATATATATATATATATATATATATATATATATATATATATACATGCACACACACACACACACACACACACATATATATATATATATATACATAAAAGCACACACATATGCACAACATAGACATACACACATAAGATTTGATAAACACGCATTTTTGCGTTTGTATATTGAATACTTTTGAAAGGAAATTGCAATCTCGTAGCAGCAGTACAGAAATGGCTTCGTAATTGTTTTAGTTTCAGAACCTAATATATGATTAGTTTGTTACACACATCTACACTTAGTATGTTAAATTTTACTAAACAGAATTATATATTTTTTTAAAGCTAGTGCTATATTTTATTTACGTAATCAAGAAGGTGAGCATTATCCCACGCCCTTAGTCAGTGTCCCTGAAATTAGTGGTAAAGAGAAATTTATCTTCAACCGGGGGTCAAAGCAAAATGCTTTTAAATTTGAACTTTGCTAAAGGTACGCAAGGTGATGCGATGGAGTTAAACCGTGACGTATTAATTTATATACTCGTGTTTCCTCCCACATCAACTCAAGCCCTATAATCTTGGTGCCCTCTAACGAACCATTTTAAAAACGGGATTTTTACTACCTTTTCAACAGTATTATCTACTTGTCGGAACTGATCAGTTTCCAGCTTCCTAAACTGAAGCCTTGCCTGGAAAATTCGTCTCCACTCATCGGGTTACCCACATTCTATTTACCCAACACCCGCAGGAACTACTATGACCGATTTTTCCAGTACAAAAATTCGACCAGTTAGAATTCTTTACCTAGATGCCAACTTGCAATTTGTCATAGAAAATAACAGTTGCCTCAATCTTACATTCTTCCGATGTCCTGAAAGGACCCTTCCCATAATCCCCTCTAGCAGGGGTCGACACCACCCCTGCCGGAGCCTTCTGGAGCTTTAGGTGTTTTCGCTCAATAAACACTCACAAACTCAGTCCTGGAATCGAAACAACGATCCTACGACCGCGAGTCAGCTGCCCTAACCACTGAGCCATTGCGCCTCCACAGTTGAACATTAGTGAAGATGTAATCAACTTACCCCGCCTCTAAAATTGCTGGCCTTGTCTCAAAATTCAAAACCAATATACAACACAATGACAACGCTCGCATAATGTATTCCTTAAAGAAAATATGCCGTCTTATTGTCAACTTTATATATTTTAGCTGTTTTATTATATTTTTCAGGAACTCTGATATTGATGAGAAGACGGTAATTAACAGAAAACGAAACCTGTCTATTAGATTCGTACCTGATTTCACACAATTACCGTCTAACAAATATCAATAAAGAAATACATTTGAGAAACACACAAAAGCCGTTAGATACACTTCAACATTTAAATTTGCAGCACGGAATTTTGTCAATGAACAGGTCGTGGTCTCAAAGCGACGAAAATATTTTGGCAAATTAAATTTAAATGTTGAAGTGACTAACAGTTTTTGTGTGTTTCTTAAATGGCTTATAAACACCTTCCACACTGCAATTGTTTTCGTTCCAACACATGATCTCAGATCAGGTCACTTGCTATGCAAGTACATCTCCGTAAATACATCTGTTGATCTGGATTATAGCGGAACCTACACGCCCACGAAGTCATGCAGAGGGATCGTACTATCGTACTTTGTGATCTTGAAGCAAAACACGTGATCATACAAATATGACAAATATAAAATCGAATCCGAAGAATTACGTAAACTCATCCTGCAAATATATCAAGAATTACCGTACTCAATCCTTGATATCTCACGCTATAAAAGCGGTGAGGTGGGCAATATGCTTAATGACATTTCGTCCGTCTTTACGTTCTGAGTTCAAATCCCACCGGGGTCGACTGTGCCTTTCATCCTTTTGGGGTCGATAAAAGAAGTACCACTTAAACAATGGGTTCGATGTAATCGACTCACTCTTCCCCGAATTTGCTGGACTGATGCCAAAATATGAAAGCAATATTTCACTCTTTAATTCCTGCTTGTTTCTTCTCTTCCTATATTTTAACTATCTTATAATATTGCTATACATGATATTAGTGGTTGACTTCCGTCGTTCGATGATGGGGATCCTGTTGTCCGGTCAACTGGGCAACCTGGTCCAATGAATAGACGTGTAAGTAATTTAGAATTCCACAGATACGTGTACACTTAACCTAATTTTCAGGAGAGTCAGCCTGACTAATTATGACATATTATGACATGGCTGATCTTTAATGAGTTACAAGACAATCTACCCGACAGGTTTCTATGTGGATTCCACCGACAACATTTCACTCACAAGTTGGGAATTTAAGGCTATAAAAACAAGAAAAAACATTTTATAAAGGATGCATTCAGTGCCATCGAACTGATGATATCATGATTGCAAAATAAATCCTTTACTATTCAACCACAATGTATTACACTCCATTATAAAATAAGAAAATAGCTGTAGCGTCTTCGTAGAAAATCAACTTGAGAGATCATATTCTAAGTAACGATACATTTTAAGGAAGTCCTGGTTATACATAAAATATAAAATTATAAATGTATTAAATAAGAAATAGTAGCTTAGAAACGATAAATCTATACATTTTTTCCCTTCCACTTTCAAAATATTAACATTTCTATTGTCAATATGCTTTACAAAGAAATCGTAAAACCATTTCCCCATGGTTGATATATTCACAAATACATATCAAACGTTAGGTTCACAGACTATGTATTATTGCAGATATTGAAAACATGATATGCTTTTATTTCAGCAATATATGAATTTGCGATGTGAAAAAAATAAGAGCGAAATGCTCATAAATATGTACAGAGTAATTTTTATTGCTCTACCATAAAGTTATGTTCTATAACAATTCCGACTGCTTTGTTTTATTTGTAATATAGAACGTCCTCGCAATAAATGTATACGTCTCGAGTCATATTTTGTGCGCTGTTAAGGCGGTGACCTGGCAGAAACGTTAGCACGCCGAGCCAAATGCTTAACGGTATCTCGTCTGTCTTAACGTTCTGAGTTCAAATTCCGCCGAGGTCGACTTTGCCTTTCATCCTTTCGGGGTCGATAAATTAAGTACCAGTTACGCAATGGGGTCGATGTAATCAACTTAATCCCTTTGTCTGTCCTTGTTTGTCCCCTCTATGTTCAGCCCCTTCTGGGCAATAAAGCAATAAGAAATGTTAGCACACCGAGTGAAATGCTTAAACGGTATTTCGTGTGAGTTCAAATTCCGCCGAGGTCGACATTGCCTTTCATCCTTTTGGGGTCGATAAATTAAGTATAAGTTGCGTGCCGGGATCGATCTAATCGACTGGCTCCTCCCACCAAAACTTCGGACCTTGTGCTTAGAATACAAAAGCATATTTTGTGCCACGTTAATTGATAGACAAAATACACACACAGTCATTTCAGTGTCGTTTGCGTGTGCGAATAGACCCCTGTGTATGTATATGTAAATAT